>NW_009706737.1:17500-60000 GCF_000703405.1 Apaloderma vittatum | reverse complement strand
AATCTCTCTCTCCACACTCTACAGAAGTAGGGCAATATTATCCTAGAACTCCAAAATCTTTATGTACACAACATCTTATTGTAATTAATGGGCACATTCACAGTTCCAGAAATCCATTTATTTAAAAAAAGACACATTGCCTTTTGGGGGGCTGCCATGTCCCGACAGCTGTAGGTTGTTTTACCTCCAGGATTCTTGCAATTTCTCAGATGTCTCCTGGCATCACATCTAGGTAAGGATAGAATTAAGTGACATTTACAATTTCAGGCTTAAAGTGAATGTGGATATTGTTGCTAATAATCATCCTCTTGTAAATTATAAATGTCAAGGACACCCAAAACCATGTGTTCACTGTAGCTTCTCTTTGAGAAAGAAATCCTCCCATTTGCAGACATTGTCAGGCTTGGGTTGGTCCATTTGGCAGACAGCACAGCATTATCCTTTAAGATGTTTGACCCCTGCCTTTAACTTCTCCAATATAAATTAATAAAATGGTGATTTTTTGTTAAGGGATGGCATCGTTTATAATCCATATGACCTACAATTGCTGTGCTTTAGTTTGCCATTGCTTATATCACTTCTTAAAAAGAAGAGTAAATGGGGCTGACCTGGGCCGGTCCTGAAATCTGAGAATATTCTAAGCGTCACCAGGAGCGATTCTGTGGAGCTGGTGAGAAGTTTCTGCTGCTATTATTAAACCAAAAGCACTGCAGAGTGCTGGGGTGCAGCAGAGCCACGTGCTTTGCTGCAGTACAGGACTGGTGACATCTGAATTGCTGTCGCTCCAATTCTGCCTCGCTTGGAGGCTCTGAAACGGGACTGACCCAGCACCACAGCTGCCACTCTCCCTTCACCCCCAGCAAATCCCCGTTGCCCAGCAGAAATGCTCAGAAGACTGGATCTCATCAGTTCCAGTCAAGAAAATCAAGACCCTGACCGTAAAGGAGGGATGTATTCTATTACCTGGATGTCCCACCCAGGGCTGTCCCGCACGAGTCAGCTCGGCAGCATTCTTCACTTTGCTACATGGTGCTGCTGTGCAGCTGCTGTGTTACAGCACAGGCTGCATTGCATGTGCTAATTTATTAGAGTGAATCAAAGAGTTAAATTGCATTTTTGAAAGCCTGAAGATATCAGTAAGTGCTTTATAGCTGTTGCCTTTTCAAAGTTAAATAATCTGCAATGTTTATGGAGAAGCTAACAAGTATAAATGGCTCGCTGAATGAGCGGTGCTCTCTAATTTGAAGAGTAGAGAAATGAAAAAGTATAGAAGAATAGACCAGAGACTATAAACTGTAGCTAATCCACAGGCCTCCTTCTTTTTCCTTAAACTACTGATGACTAGGTTTTCTTCAATGACACCGTTGCGCAGTCAGAGTACAGCCCTTAAAGCCTAAAAGAAGACTAAAGATTTAGGTGCTAATTCAGCAAATTATTTAAATCTAAGCTCATGCTTAAATTTGTCCTTCTTCCAGAATGCACTGTTAAAATTTCTCATTTAACACAAGAGAAGGGCATATTTAATGTCATTAGATTTAAAGAAAATTTTATCACTAGCACCATAAATAAGATTGGACCTCAGGGTGACAAATGTAGGCTAGGTGAAGCATGAGAACACCGCCGTGAAGGAGGCTACATCTGTAGTCAAAGCTGCACATTTTCTTGAAGTCTTTTCAGGGAAATATCAGATATCATTTCTTCTGTAAAACCTGGCTTTCCTGTCTTATATGGAAATAGTTGTTTGAACCTTCAGTTTATCAGGAGCCTATTGAAGGCCTGATATTGTTCTACACATGCTCCCGCCGCCAAGTTATTCTAATTAATGGCTATTGATTTAGGTGTTCTCCATTCTATAAAAGATAAGGATAGCAAAATAATAATCTCCAGTTGGTTGCGCTTTTAAATAAATCTGAAGAAATATGTGTACATAGGATAGATATTAAATGCATTGATCAGGATTTTATTTAGTAGGAGAGTCTTTGGGTCCCCATCTGGAAAAAAAGAGGCCCAAAAGGAGGAGCAGGAGGCATATAGTGTCAGGGTTGGCTTCTTTCCACTTGGCATAACAAGAGAATCTCAGAATATCTGTGTGTGGTAGTGACTGTTATTCCTTTAGGAATTCCTTTTACTCTGCTTTTTCCTTTGGACTCAGGCTAAACCCAACTGTGTGAGTAACAGAAGAAACTATCCCAGTCATATATTTTTTTTTTGCATAAAAGATTGCTTTAACAAGGTGATCACTTAATAACAAGCAGTATAGTGCATTTAATGAAAAACTGTCAATATTACTAATTCTTTTTTCTGAAAATGTGGTTTTCCAATGCCTTTTGAAGGATCTTCGTAATACCCATGAGTCATTGTCAGTCTCTCTTTCCCCATTACGGGGAATTTTCATTAAAAGTCAGCCCAAGGAAATAAGATGTGTGTTATGCTAAGCACTTCCAGCCCAGAAATCTTCCAAGCAGGATTAGCAACTGCAGCACTTCCAGCCTTCATGATTTTGTCTTGGTCATGCAACATTTAGTGTGGTTTTGAAAACCTTAGCATCTGGAGTCCAAGCGGAGGCTTGGAAATCTGAATTTTTTGGAAAGCATGCTTTTGTCCTGCTAGAACTGCCATGTATTTAAACCATGATTTTGAAGAGTTTCATATACGAGAGCTTGGTGGGCCTGGCATAATAGGGATATGAAGATGGATTATGGAAAGACCCGGAATACTCATTAGGGTAAAGAGAAGGAGGCCAGATTGCTTGCTGAACTGAATGACTGATTGTGCTCTCCTACGCCTTCCTTGCAAAAGACGGCGTACTGCGTTTTGTAGTTTTAATTTTACAGATAATTACTTTAATTTAATTCCGTACTTTTTAGGAAGGTAACAGAGATGAGAACATTTGTTATGGGCCGATCATCTCACATGTTTGAATTTGACCCTGGTTAGTGAGGACTGCTGGAAAATAGGCTGCCTGGGGTGGCTTGTAGAGGCTTTTGTGATCTTCCCTGTTCCATGGCATCTGCAGCATGAAAAAAACCCCTCACTGCCTCAGCGTATACTGGGTTAGAGCCTTCTTACCAGTAATATGAGAATTCTAGAGCTGAGTCCTTGGTCCCTGCGTGTTGGCAAAGCAGCGTGAGGCTGCACCTATTCAGCATTTAATTTTGGATCAGAAATATTTTTGAAGCTTCTTTCACCTAGGGCGCCTTGGTTTGCATTGCAGGGCAGTCTTGGAATTGGCAGCTGGACTCCTTCCAGATGAAGCCCCAGCTGAAAGCTGCTCTCCAAGAATGTGCCCCGCCTGAAATCTGTGTTCAGCCACCTGATTTTCAAAGGATCCTGGGGACCATCCGTTTGAAAGTCAGGCTACTAATCTCAGCCAAATTTTGCTAATTGGCACAACGTTAATGAAACTGCTTCCACTCTTCCTGTGTGTCTGCATTCATTCCCTTCACTTTTGTAACCACGCAGGCATGGAAATATCCCCGTAAAGCAAATCAGCCTTTTAATAGCATCTAAATGTTGACCACGGTGTCTTGTCCAGCGTGGGAAGGTGCACTTAAAAAAAGGGGCATCCCCAGAGCTGCAGGTAGCTTGAGCAGTCATCACAATCAGAGTAATAATGAACATAGAAAGCCTGTGTAGCTCACCGAGACTGGAAGTTACTCTAGTAATGTATTTATGTGACATGAGATGAGATTAATGAATTGCTCAGTGATGATTAACGTATTTGCAGAAGTGGGGACATTGTATTACTGACCTGCTGTACTGTTACATATACTTTTTAATGGATCAAAAGATTTTTTTCCTACTTACTTTACAGATAGTCAGGCCTGCTTGATAAAAAAAAAAAAGGAAATAGTTTCCTTAAGAAACATAAAGTGATCCTTTCTACAGAGCAAAGACACTTTGCTCTTTGTATGTCCTCCCATAATACCATGGGCTTAAAATTAGCGTGCAGCGGAGCCGAATATATTGTTTTTAAGAACAAACCCATTTCTGTGCACCCAAACCAAATGCAACAGGGAAAATACCATTACTTCAGGACGAAATATAAAAAGGGGATTCAATTTTAAACCGCTTGTGGCAATGAAAAAATATAACTTCAAATGTGAGCCAATTCATTGAGGCCTTAACATTCATTTGTTGCAAATGGAGGGGGCAGCGGAACCCAAGGCCGGAGCCAATTGGCGTCTTCCAGGCAGGGAAAGGTCAAGTGGTGGCTCGCTGTGCGCGTGCTACTCCTAGGCTTTGTTAAAATGCTGGTATTAAACAGAAGTTACATCTGAGGTCAAGTGACCGCAATAACAGGGGACACGGCAAGCCCTCAAATCATTCCGCGTGATGAAAATGACACGGAGCTGACATAATATCTGAGGTGAGATGAAACTGAAATCCTCAGCACCTGAACACTTCACCTACTGATGGGTAACCTGACCCTAACCAATCTTGTAATCATATCCATGACAAGCGGGAAGCTGCAGTTCCCGGAGCAGAAGGTACAGTCACTCCATTTCATTTATTTATTTAATTTTTTTTTTGGCTCCGACTCTGCTTTTGGAAATGATGTTGTTAAAAGTTTCAATACTCTGCTTTAAGCCTTTCAAATCAATGTCTTCCACGAAAAATCAGCTCCCGTCTCGGTGAACAGACACCGCTTTCGCTGGTTTTCCTCTTCATTCGAGGAGCTTTCTGGTGTGTGTTTACGGAGCACGCTAAGTGCGGTCCTCGGTGTATTTTAAGAGATTCAAGCCGGGCTCAGATATGGCACTTTCAAACTAAAGACCACCAGAAAGCAAGTACTTGAGGTGACTGATTTTTGGCACAGGAAGTAGCATTTTAATGAAAGCATCTTTTAAGAAGAAGGGAAAAAACAAGCTCTTCATTATGCTGTTCCAAACAACGTCATACTGGATAATTTTTATGGTGCAAAAATACTTGGGGGTTTTAATTTTTATCTCTAAATCTTACCTCTTTAAATGTTATCTTTAAATTTGTCTTCAAAATTGCATGCTGGAAGATCCTGATTTCAGAAGCTTATTTGTTCGTGCTTTTGTATCCGCATTTTTCTAAAGAGAGCAAACAAAACTCCAATTAAAATCCCGTTTGCCTAAACCAAGCTGGACCAAAACACTCCCGCAATATTTCCTGAGCCAATGTATTTGCGCGACCCGAAACAATCGTTGCGCTCAGCTGCTGGATGAATCAGCATGTATTTAAATCAAAGGGAGCGAGGAAAGACTACATTAGTTCTGTTCCACGGACCTGTCAAAGCTCTGAAGAGATTAAACGCATGACCCCTTCATCCCTAACATTGCTCCACAAGAGACATTTCTGTCACTATTTCTGCCACTTGGCTTTCTAAGATGCCACGAAGCCTTAGGGCGACCTCTGCTACATTTCAGTGTTGTTTATTGATTTCTGACCCAGTGCTTAATAGTTTTCCCAGTCCCCCTGAATGGCTTTTGTAAGCAATAGGGTTTGTGCATCTCACCGATCAATACCTTTTATATTTACAATAAAATTGAAACTGCTTCTGCTGGGGGTGCAGCCCAGCATTTGTCATCCTTCAGCGAGGGAAAACTATGTCATTATCTGAATTAAAACATTTATTTCTGATTAAGAGAGTGTCCTATCTCATTAATTTTTCCCTTTCCAATAGAAAGGGAATAGAATCCTATTGATTTTTGCACTTTTACACATCTCCACTGCTGGGAAGATAATTGAGAAGTTAGCCAGAATAAATGAAGTTTCAAGTCTAGCAGGCCAGCCAATACCTTCCAAATTCAAGGTGTTTTTATGAAGCTGGATTTTAATTTGTTGGCAAGCTGAAGCAGTGGGACTTATTCGGCTGAGTAAATTGGATTAAGAGTAGAATCTCCTTGAAGCGTGTCTTGGTGAATGCTGAGGGGCTTGCTCCCCCTGGACAGCCACAGGCTTGCTTTAGATTTATGCTAAGACAGCTTCCAAATTGCCCTCCTTCAGAACTCAAACTCTCGCCAGGAAGTGTGGATTAGCAGACCAAAAGCTTATTAACTTACTTCTCTCTCATTGTATCCACTGTCTTCAAAACAACCAAGCTCTAATCAGCAGCTGAACTAGACCTTCAGATTTTCTGCGTCAATTGATTACACTTTATTAGAATAATGGCATTAAATCAAGCTTCATTAAAAAGAATTCCCTTTGCATGAATCCCTGCTTCTGAGGACCTTTCTGGCATCAGTGTTTGCAATGACACTCCGGGTGTAGGGCGCTGTTCCTTCTAACCTTTTTCTCTCTATGAATTAGCGATCGATACACCGTCTTTATTTCCCATATATAAAGGCCGTACAGTCATTGTGTATGCCACTAGAAAACGGAATGTGTGTTTATACAGGGAGAACTACAAAAGTTTACATTTGAATTAGAGAATATATTGCGTATTTTAGTAAGTTGTACAGGAGGTTCTCTTACAGGAAGCATATTAGCTTTTTTAGAGCGGGGATCTTCCTAAATATATTCTGAGTCCTCTAAGAAACACTGGGATTAATTCTGTTTGGAAGCAAGAAGTAAGTCTCTGTATAAAACTAAGACAGAACTAGGAAAAAAATTCTCACTCTACAAATCTGTCTCAGTAATTTTAATTCAGAGACTGCTAGACAGCAGTCTGTTTTCTCATTTTTATTCAAGCATTCTTTACAACTTGATTTGGAGACACTGACTTAATTTTCAGAAACCCAAAATATATGGGCTGCAAATTAAAAAGAAAAGCCTGGAGCTTCTAGTTGTTCCGAGTTTGTGATTTCTGTCTCTGGTGGGGCTTTATGGGAGGGGAGGAACGTTATCAGTTTCTAGGGAAGAAAATAGAAAATACAGAGGAGAAAGTTCTCTGAGAAAGCTTTGTAAATGCCTTAGTTATAACAAATCAACAGCACTAGATTAAAAATGCTGTGTAAGTGAAGAACTTAATTTCTTGCTGCATTTTAATGCATAGTCCCAAGCACCAAAGTATGCAAAAGGTTGAATACATTCATCACAAACATTTCTGTTTTCTCTTTTACACCAATGAGAAATTACAAGATTACCAATGACCTTCCTACCAATGAAGCACCATAATTATGGTCATTTGTTATACAACAGAGATGAATGGATAGAATTTACATAGAATAAAAATATTATTTAACAGCTGTTATTGATGTGTGAAGTGCAATCCTAATTTATTTAAATGCTATAAATATATTGGTAATGTATTCTTTTCAAATTAACCTCATGAACCTTATACTGGCAAAACTTCAATTAATATTGCACTAAAATCCATTTTCTCATGTTGTGGGGAATATTGCAGGGGTAAAAATTTACAGCTACGATGGCAGTGTGTTATCTACAACTTCGTGTTTGATTTTTTCGGTCCTTGGTTGAGGTTTGTGGTATTGGAATTATTAAAAAAGGCCCTTTAAATTAAAATCACATCGAACATAATTTTAGAAAATCAGTTTTCTTTTCTTACTATCGAAACCTGCAATAACCGTTTCTGAATGAGTTGCCAAACATTATTTACCAGGTGTGGTTTTAGGTACTGTTTGCTACTGTATTACAAGACCTTTTGCACATTTAATAAAATGAAATAAAAGCAAGGCGAAGAGAAAGAACCGTTCAGGGCATTTTTAACTGAGTTCTTTCTGGTTTGTATAAAGTAATGTTGCATCTCGAAAGAACAGCAGGATGTGCTGAATTGTCGCAGCTTTCGCTTCATTTAGAGACACAGGCGGATGTTTGCGTGCGTGTGTATGTGCATAATACTTTGAGGTATTTCTCTTTTGTATTCTGTCCATCTGCCCCTGGCTGTCATTATTCCATGTTCATCGACAGAAGAGTTATAGTTTGCAAAAACCTATCAGGTAGGCTGGACACCAGATAATTGAGGTGATGATCAGTGCTAGCAAAAGACAATTGATAGTGATAGTGTCAGAGGCTGCACCTAACAAGATCTGCACCCTCTGTCTCCTTTAGCCTTTCTTCGGAATGGACAGAATGTGGAATAACATGGACATGTCTGATGTGCATCAATAGATAGGATGGCAGTGCATAATACTTCTTGGACCTGCAATATGATGGTTGTATCTTTTGACATTGCGGCAAGTTATTAAATAGAAATGTGAACTATTAAGAGATGATCTTGACTCCCAATACATTTTTATCAAAGTCAAAAAATAGTTGACACCGTTGAGTGGTTGCGCTCTATGAAGGAGCGGAAAAAAATCTGGCATTACGGGAAAGCCAAGTATTGTGATTGCCCCTTTCTCAGAGAGAAAAGACAGACTTCAAACTACAGATGGCTTCGTAGAAGTAGAAGTAATTAACAAATGTAAAGTGTCTTTACACCAGGCTATAAATAAATAGTTAGCATTTCAATTTCATGTGTGAGGCTACTGGTGTATTGACCACAAATGTATGAACTGGACAGGACACAAAGCAGAACCTCACACTGTAACTGTCCCAGGATTCAAAGGGTTGAACCAGGTTGAGACTGCGAATATATCCTCACAGGCCACCGATCCAGGAGGGCAGGTCACAACACACAGGCATCTCCCTGGTTCTGATTCAGAGGGAAAGCAGCTTTCATGGCTTAATCCTGTCTCTGAGGATATTAGTATCTGAAATATTATTCCCTACAATTATAAAACTGAATGGACGACATTAAACTATGGGAATGTATTTAAATATCCTTCTGCCAAAAAGCATCTCATTCTATTTTACTATTTTGGATTACTGTTTATTTTTCTGGACATTAAAAAAACATAATATCCCTTCCTGACTTTTAAAAAATGACATCTTTATTTCAACCCAAATGTTCTCTTCCTGCAGTCGACTCTGCGACACTACCTCCTGCAGAGGTTTTTAACATTTTCACAAAACGGATGAGATCTTGCAGACATGACCTGTTCAAACAACTCCAAGTGTCACAATATCACACAGCTACCCATTTTCAATTATAAAGGAAGGGTTAGTGTGGGCAGCTTGCAGCAGCAGGATTTATCCTCTTATGCCCAACTGTAAGGTATGCAAGAAAGTCATAGCTTTGCATGGCTATTAAACACCCTATAGTCTATATAAAAACATGCAAAGTTGAGGCTTAATAGCAATAAAATATTATGGGTACTGCCCTCACTCATGGCTGAATGAGCCTGTCCCTTGATTGGGTAATTGGCAAACTACACACTGTAACACCCTCATGAATAGTCATGCTTTTTCAGTAGGGTGAACAATAGGTTGCTTAACTGTAGAACTCTCTGCTTTCCAAAACGCCTTTGCGATGGTCCTGGAGGCTCTTCCTCTCCGCACAAGCTGCTCCTTCCCGAGCGCCCCGCATTCTTCTTCCCAGCGGTGTGCTCGCAAAGCCATTACATGCTTGCTCGGTGGCACTGAGGCTCTACTGTCTTTTATTTTTCCCTGAGGCCGGTAGCCTTCGGGAGGCACTGAGACACATTAATAGAAAAGATCTGCTCCCTAATTCATGGCATTTCAGAGAGACCTTTGAATATATTGGGCTCCAGTTGAATTAATGTCATTTCTGTCAGGACAGTAAGTTTACTGTAGTTTGTCAACTATCATTCATTTAGAAAGTCCAGTAATTTCATGTGTAGCAGAGGGCAGCGGAGATGGAAGGCGGACTGGAATGAATGATGTCTGATTTTTTAAAAAACGTGCGTGTAGCCACATGGGAAAGCATCATTCAGGTGATCAGAGCACAGTGCAAATACATTCACGAAGTGGGGCAGGTATCTGCAATAAAATCAGCCTTAGTCAGCATGATCGGCAACACCTGGACACCCCTCCCTTCTCCCCCAACTCCTGAGAGGTGAGGTCTGTCCCTTTAATGTAGGGAATTGATTGATTTATATCTGTGTGATAGATAGAACGATTGTCAACGGAATTACGCAGAATTATGGTGACACTGCTTCTGCTCCACAAGCCACTCCCCACATGTCCTATAACTCAAAAGCAGAATGACAAGAATACTATCTATGAAATTTATATTCATGATTATAAATTAATTTTTTTTTGGCTGGACCAGCAGCGGCAGCAGCCTGGCTTTGCAATTTCCAAACAGCATTTATGGCATTGGCTTGGGAATACTATCTATCAAGCTTGGTGACAAATGTGGTAGATGATGGTCTTTCCCGCCGCTGGCTCAAACATCCAGTTGTGTTACAGAGGGAAAGAAAATGCTATAAAATAACAGGCATCCTTGAGCAGCAACTTGTGAACAGCGTTCCCAGCCTAAGAGCAAGCTGCGTAAGTCCTCTTTAAAATGAATACGTAGGAGAGAAACATGGAAACCGGGCTGAATTCCCATATGGAGAAGAAAGAGATGGAGGTAGTACGGAATAGCTGTCGGAAATCAGAGAGGCTGACACCCAGTGCTGGAACGTGTCTCGTCTCCAGGAGAGTTCAGCTTCTCATCCACGCCTGTAACCCACGTGTCGAACTCCTTTCAGCAGCAGGGTGGAAGAAGCACAGGCTTTTCTACATAGTGTTGGTTAACTTCTGGTTTATGTGAAATACCTTAGAAAGGGAAAAAAAAAAATTGGAAAGTGGCACCTTAAAGCTTTGCTAGTAGCGGTGAAAATCTTGAAGGCGTGCTGGTGACGGATCTTGATCTCACAGTGGTGGCAGAGCAGCGTCAGCACAATGAATGCAGCTGAGCAGTGGCTGACTTACACCAGGGAAGAAGAGAGGTGCAGAGTCACTTCATGGACATCCTGAATAGCCTTGAAATGCCAGCAGCGCCCTTTGGAGGTGCTTTTTACATTCTGGCGGCTTTCACTTGGCATGCGGCCACAGAATGAAGCCCACTGGCAGCTGGTTGTAGCACAGTGTTTAGGCTCACCGTGTTTTCTTCCCAAAGGAGCGCTAGCGAAGGCTGTGGTATGGCAAAGACCGGTATCCACGATGCTACTCTGTCCCGTCCACTTTCTTTCCCAGATCACGCCAAACACAGACTTTTGATTCAGACGTGTTCCTCAGGTATCTTACAGAGATCTTTTGCCCCACTTATCTTATGAACTCCCTCAAACTGAATTTTAACCTGAACATTCAGCTAGCGCACCATTCAGAAAGTCTATCCTGTAGAATTTATGGTGTTGGTCAATTGTATAAGCCATCTGATCAGCAGAAACACCAGCACCTGCACACACAGCCATCACGAGTAACACACCACCAAGTGCAGCAGTAGGTCTGTACAGAAGAGATCTGCTGGCCAGGAGTGATTAGCTGACGAGGGAAACAAGAGGTAATGATTATATTCGTGTGCAGACATTTGTTGCATTGACAAGCAACACACGAATGGAAAAATGATGCAAGATGATGGGTAAGCTACTTCTTTTGAAACATTCGGTTGGCTATAATAATTGTTTTTTTTTTTCTTTAGAAAAGGCATCGTTTGCAAAAGTGCCTAGCTCTTAGTATTGTTTCCCTTCCCTCATGTGTCGTTAGCCTGAAGCAGAACCTCTAAAACTTATTAAAGTTGGCTGGCCCCCTTTGGAGTTTTTTAGGTTAATTTTTTCTTCAGGTGAGGCCTGTGAGGTGTCACACGCAGCTGTGGTGCTGGGCACTTTCCGCTTTCATGCATAGGGTCAGCAAGGTTGGCTCCAAGCAATGCCTGGTACTTGCTGCTTTTCATCTCCGGTGTGTGAGGTCCCAAAATCAAACCATTGCTGAAACTGTTATCTTCTGTGACATCAGCTCTGAGATCTTTGCTTCTGCTCTGAGGGCAAGGGGGGGGTTTCACCATGACTTCTTGCCACCTGCTGTCATAAGAATAAGGGGCTGTTTGCAAGGCTGTGACTTTTCTAATAGTTCTCTGGCACCTTTCTACTAGTGTAGCCCACCCTACCCGCTCTTGCACGGGTTGTTATGGTGTCAGCAGTCTCTGTTGTCCATTCCCACAAAGCTTTACTAATGGCACTGACGTGCTTTCAGGCCAGAGTCCCTCTGTGTAAAACCAGTTGTTGTGGCAAAGGGGTGGGTTACCCTTCTGACCTCCTTAATGTGTTGGTCTCAGGGGAGTAGGACGGTGAGAAGCTCTTCAACGAGGCCCTGAATTGTCTTGAGCATTACAAAAGGGATCCCTGCTGTTATCCTGGTTATAAACACCAGGTTGTGGGAGCAGCTGCAGGTGAGACTAGTCCTACTGAGCTCTGCCCAATTTTCCTCCTCTGCTTTCTCACTCCAGCCAGGTGAGCTGGCTTCCAGCTCTCTGGACAGCACTCTTCCACCTATGCCTTGCCTGACTTTATTTCCTATGGCATCTTCTTAACACTCCCTTCTAAAATACAGGAATAACCTGCAGTCCAGCCCTGTGTAGAAAGATACATTGGGTAAGTTGGGATCCAGTAAAAACTTCAATTCATTTCTTCTCTGACACCTCCCCCTACACCAGTAATAACCTGCCCATGTTACCTGTGCTTTCTCTACTCTCTATTTACTGCTTTCATACCCCACTGCCATTCTGTCCAGCCCAACTTTCTCATCTCCTATCATCTAAATGCTTTCCCACCATCCTTCTATGTAAATTCTGGCTTATGCTTTGTTACAGCAACAGAAATGCATGTTTATTACACTGGAAGTCTCCAACATAGTGAAATCCATTAATCGAAAAGGTTTTTCCATCCGTTCCAAGTGAATGGAGATGCAGCTGTATGGAATATAGCTATGGTGCTTGAAAATCTATATAGACAGCAGCCTGGAGAGAAAGGGAGATTGTTCATTTACATAGTTTGTGGCCTTATTTAGAAATTTAGGGTAAAAGGCACCTCAGGAGCAGATTTCACTTGACTATGAGGTGGGAGTAGGTGCTGTCACTAGGAGAGCACACTAAGAATGGAATTAATTCCTACTTAGGCCAGATTTGAAACACTTCTTTGTATGAATCCAGAGGACACCGAGGGACAAAAGAGCTGCTGAACAGGGCTACAAGGAAACCTAAGCCTGTAATTTGGGAAGAAATTAAATAAACTCAAGCCCCAGGCATGTTGGTGTGTTCCGAGGGCAGCCCACGGATGCTCGCCAAAGGTCTTTGGCCACACAGGAGACTCATCCTGTCTCTGGTTATAAGTAGATCCCTTCCAAAAAAAATGTATTCCTTGGCTGTGGATCTGCATTTTGACTGTCTGATGAATCAGACATAAACTATCACGGGGTTTGAGGAGCTCATTATTCTGAGCACTTTTCTTGCTGTTCTCCATGGCCAGCTATCACAGCCTGGAAAAGTTTCTGCTGACTCGTCTCTTCCAGCCTTTAAGACAAAATCCTGACCTTGCAGAGCGTACTTAATTGTGCCAGGGCTCAGTGGAGACCTCGGCAGCAGAAGTTCCACAGAGTAATCCTTCACTTCCACACCTGCAGCACTGGTAGGAGTTATTGAAGTCTGCTGAAGGGAAAAATAGATTTAGATCCTTTATCTAAATGAAATATCCTAACATTGGTACCTCTAAAATCAAGCACAAATATTAATCTAATGGAAGGTAGAAGCTGTAGTGTCTTGGTTGTTCTAAAATTGAAGAGTGGGAGTTAAAAGCGTAGTAAGTCATCAAGACGATGGCTCTGCCGAGAGACTGTTTGGATATTGTGCTATGAATAGAGGAATATTTTCAAAATTACTAATTTATGAGTAGTCATTACATGCAGTTGAATGTAAAACATATGGCCTTTTTCATCAAAAAGGACAACTTTATTCTATGTATTTACATTGTGTTTCCCTCCATATATCTCTGATCAAGCATTGAGGAATAGGGATATCGTTAAAATAGAAAAGACTAATAATGAAAATAAATAGCTCATTATTTGTGAACCTTGATTTCATCATTTTTAACCTCTTTCACCTTAACCAGTTCCCTGGAACTGAAAACAGGAGCTACTGCCCTGTACTTATAGTAATGGCAGTTTCACAATCTCTAAGGATGAACAATGGAAAAAAAAATAACACAAGCCTGAAAGTATTAGTAAATTGGAGAGTTTTCTTCATCTATATTTTCTGTTCCTTGTTTTCTAATTTTAGACTGCTGGTCACCCTTGTAGTGTGGACAAAGGCTAAATACTGCATGATAGGTATTACATGATGGTTATGTGGTTCTTGGTTTGGAATACTCTCTGTGAATCTTTTAGGAAAATAAAATGGCAAGAACTCCAAAAAGCTTGCAGTTAGGCAGCAAACCCAGACAGCTGATGGCAGATCCCTGCTCTCCCTGACTGACCCACCAGCCCATTTCACATCCAAAACCAGAGCAGGTTACTCCTCCCAAAAGACCATCTGCGTCGCGTTCCCTGAGCCAGGGTCACATCCTGCTCAGCCTCCAGGCATGGTCGTCTGCAGCGTGGCTCACTCTGTGCCACGACATGATTCTTTCTCTTTAACTTCTGGGCATCTCTGCAGTGAAGTAGGGACAAGCCAAGGGAATCAGTATGACAAAATACTTATTTATATAAGTAAAAGGAGACCAGAATAATTTTAGATGTGAAACTACAAAGGTGGGTAGCATTCCAGCCAGAATGAATCTAGGTTTTGATCTGAAAAACAGGCGGTAAAAATACTGATGAAATTTGAAAAACACTAATAAAAAGATGGAAAACAGAAGCATCCTCAAACATAGCTCTTCTGGGCTGTCTACAGTTTTAATGGAATTTATTTTTCAAATTTAGTTGAAAAAAAAAAAACACATTCCCCTGCTGAAATTCCAACTTGCCAACTCTCAACCCCAGGTGGATTTTTATAGCCAAGATCTAAACCCCTGAAAAATAGCGGTGTACAGTATAATGGAAATGCTGACACAACCTACATTACAGCTGCACGAATTGTGCCAGTATAGTTTATGGAGAGCACATTTTGGTTTTGTCAGGTTTTTAAACACGAGCTGTTGTAAATTTGAAAGAAGACTGTCTTGTTAAAGTTTTAAGACTGTACATATAAGGAGAGATGGGTCTGAACCAAAATCTTCTCTTTCAGGTGCCTTCCTGAACTTTAGGAGAACTGGAAACCTCACCTGATCCTCACATATGACATCATTATCCTGTTTAACTTTTTTTTTTACTAGGAGGTATTCTGCTGTGAAGTACATCCCCCAAGGGCAAACACAAAGTAGGAGGCTGTTCCCCTCCAAGGAACAAGGTGGACAGAAAAAAGTTGTGAGGAGAAACAGAAGCACAGTTCATGCTGCACAAGCTCATCCAGGTCAGTGACAGGGTCAGGCTTGGGCTCCCGGCCCATTGAAATGGCAGTTCTTGCCCACAATTGAAAATTACACCATGGCCCAAAATCTAATGCCTATGGCAGGTAAATATTTATCTGTACAAATTGGACTGAAACAAAGGTGTTTACAGGCTGAAGTCATAGCTGTGATTCAGAAAATTAAAGATTCTATCTTCAGTTGAATTTAGTTGAATTTGAAGAAGTTGAATTTAGGCTGAAAACCTGTTCCCAACAGCTTTTGGGAAAGTTTATCCTGAAGTTGTAAAAACAAAGTCACTGTGGAAATGGAGATAAAAACTAAATGTCACCACTTGGGCCATGGTGTAATTTGATTGATAACATCAGCAGGATGTCTCTCTAGTACAACTAGAAAGGTAGCACATTTCTAAAGTACATGAAAGCTGGATTACATAGGCATAAATTAACCCAGGAAAAGGTAAAGAGGAAAAATCTATTTAAATTTGCATTTATCTTTGATTGTCTTTTCCAGTTCTCATAAACAGTTTGTAACCATATATATATCATCATACCAACCATCACGTACAAGTTCTCACTCAATAATCCAATTGATATCAAGGTGATATATTCAGTAGCAACAGTTCTTCAATGGGCCATTTTATAACCTAGGCAAAGGTTAATCATCCTTAGCTGCTTAAGTGTGATCTTAACAGTACTGCTCATGCTTACCAGTGAATTTCAAGCAGGGCTGTGGGTTATAGTTAATTAGGAGGCAGATTTGTCACTGACGTTGAAAGGAAAGCCATGATGTTAAAATATAATTAGTAGTGCTGGGTGCCGTGGTTTTGGGTGCTCAGCTGTGGACCCTGGCTGTCAGAAGCCAAGGTCTCAGCATTTTCTGATTCTCAGGCTCTTTCTTTTAAAGAGATGTCATGCCAAGAAGCCAGGAATTCAGGACATTAGAACCACGTGTCTTTTTTTTGTTACAGTTGGCTTTGTTCAAGTCTTCCTGTAGCCTTCAGCAGGAAGCCAAAATAAGACATCGCTCTCCATCAGATTCATATTCACAGTGAAGCAGAACATCTGACCCGGTGGCACTGGAGTGACACCGTCAGCAGAATCAGCACGCTGGCCTGGTGGCCACACCAAAGGCTTCCGTCATGCCTTCAGCATCCTGGAAACAAAATGGTGACACAGCTAAATTAAATCTCTCTGATCCCTCTTGAGAACCTCTCTTCTTCAGGCTATTCCCACATAGACAAAAAGATTTTGTCTCACTGAACCCATTTATTGACCGCAGCTGTCACCTCTGCTCTGACCAGTGACCTTATCTGAATATTCAAATCTATCGTGGATCACAAGTTCAAATGATTTTCTTACCCTTTGAAAGCCCTGTTTTCATAGTGAGCTGATTGCAAATGACAATATTATAAGAGGTGTAATTGAGATTCTACAAACAATTTGCACCTCAGATTTACAAAAATAATATATACGAAGGTGTGAGCGCTGCTGACATTTCCTTCCCTCCCCAGACTGTTGAGTTGATGCTCTTTGTGGAAACACGTGTTTTCCCTTCAGGTACTGAAAGACGCCTTGTGCTGAAGTGTCTTAGAGACATGTGGTGAACCTGCTGCTACAACGTACAACCCACCGATTCCGATTCATCCTCTCGGCATGGGCGGGATTCAAGGCCACGGAACGCACTCGCCTTCCTTCCAGGAAGTTAACGTGTGCCATGAGCATAAATTTGCACAACACTGGGGACACCTCGAGCTCAAAGTCCATCCCCCATCTGCCTTAAACACAAGCCGATACCAAACCTCATCTTTCTTCCTTCCCCGAGTACCAATGCCTTCCCTGAGAATGAACCTCCAAGGGCACAGAAGGGGATTTCTGTGTGGTGTCTGTAGCTTGAGCCCAAAAGATGCAAACTCAGAGTGCAGAAATGTCCACAAGCCACTCTAATTACTCTCCAGTTACACAGCATGTGTTTGGTTCATAAATAACCTGTCCATAATTTAAGTATTTTTTTTCTCTAAAGAAGATCTTTATTTAATTGCTATATTTTTCTAGAAGAAATTTTGTCCTAGTATTTTTAAAATATTTGAGATCAGGTTGCTGAGAGTGAGGATGCTATATAAAAGTATTAACTTTCGGCCCAACTTAATTCTTCCTTGATTTTTTCTTTCTTTCTTCTCTGATATTTTTTCCCAAATACTGAACTTAAACCTTAATCTGCACTACCTGAATGACTTCAAAATTGTCAGAATTAATTGCCCTAATAAGAATTTCAGTAGAAGCCCCATATCTCAAGTGGTTCTTACCTAGCTGTCTGCCTGGCCATCCATCACTCCATTGACTTAGTCATATTGCTTAAAGATACCTTGTATTTGCTATTTTAAAGAATGATGAATCAACCGACTCAGAAGAACTAGAATATCAAACTGGATTAAGTTGGACTGAGGGGTACGTGATATTTATAATGAAACTTAAACTCACAGACAACTCAGCTTGCTCAGACTTCCAAAATACAGCACGGCTCGGACCAAATCTGTTCAGAATTTGCAGAGGCTCATGAACTTCACAGACCACATCGGCATCACCTCAGCTGAGCAGAGGAAGCACGTTGCAAGGCAGCAGGTTTGGAAAATTGATGCCATGTCGATGAAGAAAAAGGTGAAGCATTATGAAATTGGGGAATTCCAGCCATACAGCTGAAAAGCAAATAGGGACTATGGGTGAGAAATTCAGCCAGATAACTCCCTTCGGTTTCCTAACACCTTCAAAAGTCTTTTATTAAAAAAGAGAACCTGATCTGAATGTCCAGCAGAAGCCAAACGTGAAGCCTGATGCCTTGTGGCGATCTGTTCAGCTGGAGGAGTCCGTAGTTGTCCACCCATGCTGGTGTGAAGGACATTCTCATGAGGAAAGCACAGGCACAGAAATCCCAAATCTCTAGACCTTGTTTTTCACAGACATCACGCAAAACTGCTTGGAAACCTTTCATGGGGCCTGATTTTCAGGGGTGGGGAGTGCTGCATCTTCTGTTGATACTGGCTGCAAACAGCAGCAGAACTTGAGAGCTTTTCCAGCATGTGGTCTTTTAACTTTCCTGTCCTCATTTCCCCCACCTATTAGAGTCACCCTGATTATAATTCCTCGTGATTTTTATTCTTATATACATTGTTATGAACCGTCCAGAGCAGAATAGAAGACTTAAGTGCAGCCACGTTCATAAAGTCTTTGGAGATCATTACATGGATGGCGATACAGAAGTGCAGAGCATTGTTGTAAATTTGAATTTTCTGCCGTATGTTTTCTAAATG
Source organism: Apaloderma vittatum (assembly GCF_000703405.1). Lineage (NCBI taxonomy): Eukaryota > Metazoa > Chordata > Aves > Trogoniformes > Trogonidae > Apaloderma > Apaloderma vittatum. Next base: position 41,499 of record NW_009706737.1, on the reverse strand, counting down.
CCAATATAAATAGTGCAGGAAATAATAAAATGAATAAAACACATGACTTCATTCGAGTTCCATTTGGAAAGACAGGGTGAGAAATGAAGAGTTCTGTTCTCCAGGTGGTGATCTCCATGCATAGTATAGTGTTTGTCCTGAATTTCATTGCTTTAGAAAAAAGTCCTGAAAAGTCTTGATTTAGCTGGCGTTTACTGTGTGTTTTATATAACTTCAGTGACATAATCAGTTACCAGGGGAATCGAAGAGGAATCTTAAAGAGCAGTAAAAGCTTCGGCTACTGCTCTCTCTGCGCAGCGATTGGTTTGCTGGCTACACAACCCCCCGAAAAATCCCCGATCACATCTACCTGCCTCCCGCCTGCCCATGACCTGGTCCGGCACCCGCCCACCGGAGCCGTCACCGGCCAACCCATGGCCGTGGGAGCTGGTGGGTGAGCCGGGGCAGCGCGGCGGCGCAGGGGGCTGTAAATCACCCTGCCTTTCCGCAGAGCTGCGAGCGGTAACGCACAAGGCATAGGCGAGTATATTAATGTCTCCAGCTATCCATAAATGAAAAATCATGTACAGCAACATTCTCCTTATTGTTATTCCAACAGAGGGCTTTTTCTTTTCCTTTTTTTTTTTTTATTAGAGACTGTTATATTTTTTGAAAAACATTTTATCGTTATTCTTTCCCGTATTCTTCCCTTTTGCATGGGTTGAGTGGCTCTGTTTATAAAATAATAGTATTGAATTACTCAGACTCTTACTGGACATGGAGAAGAAAGTCACAGGGCCAACGATTTCACCAGTCACCTGCAAATCCTGAGAAACCATAGCCACGTTGAAACCTAATATGAAGAATGTTGGCAACGTTTTAAATTAAGTGTTTTTAATATGCTTAACCATGCATTTAATTTAAGCTTAATGAGACAGTTATTGTATGCTGACTAAATACCACGAGGTTATTAAAAACATATTTACAGAGATTAACAATGATGTAATAGATACATATTTTTGCCATCATTGGTAAACCACTAATACTACATTTTTAATTAATTGGCATGTGCTCAATATACAGTAGGGCTCTGGAGATATTTATTATATTTGGTTAATGCTGATGAAACACCAACTGGTTTAATGAGGGTTAATTGATCTAACTAACTGTTAAAATATACATTTCCTATTCGGTGGTTATCAGGGCTTAAATCAACGTAACATTCAAGCAACTGGAACTCAGTATGTGCTTAACAGGCAGGGGATAATTCACGTGCTTATAGGTGACCGGGGGATTAAATGATCTGTGGAGTAGAGAGCAATTAGATTTTTCAGGAAATACCAGAATCACAAATAAAAATGAAAAAAAAAAATAGGCATAGAAATACCAAGCAATAGGTAGGGCGTAAGAAATGAAAGTCTAAAGGGCTTCTGCCATGCAGCAAACCTTCGGATTCCGTCTCTGGCTTTTGGTGCTGTCTCGGAACCGGTCAGTTGGTTTGAGTTATTGTTGGCCTAGTTATACTAACTGGGCTCGTCTTCACACTGAGATGAATTCACCCTGTTTCTCACCACGTTGTAACAAGGGAAAGTTAGCTGTGGCCGTGATGGGATCCCAAATATGTACTGCGTAGCCCACTGATGAGGTTAATTTAACATGCAGTCGCTGTTTTGATAAGTCTAAATGATATGCTATATGCTTACTGCGGACACCTAATTTTACATGCTGCTGGAATGTGTTTGTGCCTAATGGAAAATCTACGAGCATTTTTGGAGTGGTTAAAACACATTTTCCACTGGTTTTAATTTAATTTCACTTTTTTTTTTAAATGAAGAATCTTATAGAAAGGGCACGTTGAAAAAGCAATGAAGACCAAATTGCTGTACACGAGGTTTCATTTCTAGAGAGCCAGAGAGATTAATTCACTTGGCTGTGACTTGTTCATTACTACCCCAAGCTAACAAAAAAAATGAAATACCACAGAAGGCAGCTCCTCTCCTCCATAGCTCGTAACGGTGTCCTCCTGGCAGCCGTGCAGGGCTACAGAAAAGGAAAATGCTCTAGTAAATAAACTGACACTCCGTATAAAAATAAACACAAGGAGGACCCTCTGCGAAGGTGCTTCGGGGAGACGAGATTTGTTCATTGGTTTTTTTCAGGCTCCAAAGATCCAAAGAACTGTTGGGGATTGTTGGGTGTAACTCATGCCAGCGGTAAAATTCAGGTATGAGTCAAACCATGGACTTTGAAAATGTTAATGTTTCAGGATTTAGTCTGGATTTTTGGTTCAAGTGCAAACTTAAGAAGGGTAAAAATCATGAGGATGATAAAGAGGTTGAATTGTTCTCCATTGTGTTGTCCATGAGGGTGAAACAGGGCTATAAAAGATCAAAGGTGATACCCTGACACAGGGAAATTAATAAAAATATCATACCAGGCCTTTATTTGATACTTAGCTTGTCTGTAACAGTTTACAGCAGAACTTCATAGCATCCATTTATATTGCTTAAATCTTTCAATGATTCTGAATTCTTTGTTGAACCTTTTTTGAGAGAGAAAAATGTTAACTCTCAATAAGTGACATGGCATTTTATTCTGAATCAAAAGCCTTTTCTTTGAAAATGACTTAATTAACATTTCCAGGTTCATAACATTTTCATTTATTCCTCTTTTTTTGTTTTTAAATGGTTTTTTAAGTTTTCCAGTGATAGTGATAGAGGTTTCCTAATGTATTAAAAAAACACCGAGTGTGCCCAGTGGGATCTGCAATCTGATTAGCTTTCAGTTTGAAGCTGAAGAAGGAGATTAAGCCGAGAAGGACTGCTGTGCTATTAAAAAGAAAACCTGATTTCTTTTAGCCATTAGCCAATAAAATGAGTACAGCTGTCAGCAGAACGGCTAAATATATTACATAGCGAGATTATTAGGTAAATATTTGAGAACTATGCAAATTTTTGAATGCGGGATAAGCTGATTTCTGCTCTTTGGGATGACTTTGAAAGCTGAAATCATGCTACTGTAAGCCCCAGGTTTTGCTTTTCTCATCGAAGAACCTCTTTTTACCGCATTTCACCCAGCTCTCAGCACAATCGCGTCTGGTCCTTGACTAAAGCTCTAAGTTGTTGCCACAGTAAATAACGAAAATAAAATTCTAATCCCACTGAAGTTGTGCGAAGCAGCTGCAAGTTTATATCTGGAATTTAGTGCAATGTGGCTTCACTCTGGTGATTTACCTCTGTACACCGGTTTCCCCTAAAGACTTTGCACAGTATTTCCAAGCAGCGGCAATACTGCTGCTCTCCGTTTTGTCCATTTTGCTGTTCTGATGTGCCTCTAAACGTTTTAAGTGGTAAATGCTACAATGTCCCCTATGAAAAATGACGGGTATCCAGCTCATATTTCCACTCTTAGGTTTGCCAGTGTTTTGGATACGTTTCGCAAAGCAAAAGATCAAAAAAGTGTCTTGTGTAATGTTTTCTGTGAAGGTAGAAAGTAGTTTTAGAGAGAGAGAATAGATGGGTCTTCCGGAGTAGAGACGTGCTTGTTGAAGTCTTACCAGCACATCAGTTTCTCACGTTCCCTGAGGACCAGACTTTTGTATACCCACATTCAGAAGCTGCTGTATCCCCTGCTGAAATCCATTCTCATCTGGAACATAGCAGCTATTTAACGGGGCCCATTTTATGAGGATGTGTTCAAGCAAAATGTCATGGAGAAACAATTTTCCCCCTGAAAAATAACTGCTTAATTCTGACTGCATGGTGTCAGAAATTAAATCAGTGTAGCGAAGTGGTGTATTCGACTAGAAATAAGGTGGTGTATAGAAGTCCTGCAAGAGGAAAGGTTAGTGGTAGATAAAGATGTGGTAGGGGCTGAGAGTTTCCAAACGCGCTTTTAAACCCCAAAATAATAGATTTAAGACATCAAAAGGGTAATGTAGATATTCAGATTGGGGAAGAAAATCAGCATATGCAAGTACCTGCATATATTTCTCTCATACACACAGAGCCATTCCTGAATGCACACACACACATCTCCTGAGACGTAAACAACAACGTAAGCTGCTTAATATATCTTTTCTACACCTTTTGTAGCATTCATTTGACACGTTATATTTACAGTTAGGCCCCAGCTCTGCACCCCTTTATGCATGCGCTTGATTTGATGCGTCTTTTCTGTTCATGTCGGCGTAGTTAAGCATGTGCTTAAGAGTTGGGTCTTGGGTCTGAAGGCAGTGGGACCATGCAGAGGTGAAAAGCAAAGTGACGGGAAGCAGATGTTTAAGTTCATCAGTATTGCCAAAGCTCTTAAAGTCTAAAGATAAGTGTGTGCTTAAAACCCATCGAGTTCAATAAGATGAAGGCTCAGAGCTGAAGTTAAGCATATGTTTTGGGGAACAGGGATGGACTGCTGTTGGATGCCACAGCACAAAAATTAAGCATATGTATAGTCTTAGCAGGCTCGTAGCCTTTGATTATAAAGTCTTCTGGCAGGATGCACATTTATTTGTTTTCCTGTAAAGCATCTTCCTTTCATACCAAAACATTTACAAGCTGGAAATACAATGAAAATAACATTAGTCTCGTTTTACAGTCAAGTGATTATAAGGAAGGGAAGACTGGCTCTGCCCATTCTGTGTTAATTCTCCTTTTGCTCTGCTTTTTTATCTACACCGAGGAGTTCAAGGGTTAAGCCATCCCAACATGCCTCACTCTCAATTTATAAAACAGAAAATCTTCCATAAATCAAAAGTTACAAACAGACTTTGCAATGTCATAACTCTTGTGACGGCTTTCCTTTTGATTGATTCCTATACATACATTCTGTCTGATTACCATAATGTGTTCTTGTGGGACAATTCAAGCAGGGTAGAAGAAAGGCGCAAGGAAAGAAGTAAATAACAAATGGTTCTGACTCCTCCTCATCGAGAGTGATTTCAGTCCAATGTTCCATCATATCAACTGGGAAAGAGAGTCTTAGGGTTTAGGCAATCAATTACAGATATGTGTAGAGGCAGACACAATCATTTCACTGATTGTCACCAGTCGAGAGCAGTGACACGGGGAAGTGATCCATCAGTCTATTTGCACTGACAATCACAGAAAGATGGCAGACACTTCTAGGCTAACAGGCACCTGGATTGGCTGGCTCGGAAGATTGAAAAATAGCTGTGTTTCAAACATATCTAAACCTTTAAATACTCCTGTTCGAAGATTTCATACATTCCCAGAAAGTATTTAGAGCTACTACAGAAGCCGCTCGTATTACGGTGGGTGGGGACGAGAGTAAACCTGCTTTTGAGTGCGTTAGAACAGATAGAGCCAAGGAACAACGTTTAAGCCAGGAACACCAAGGTCCTTTCAGATTTGCCAGCTTTTACTTTCTTCTGCTTTAAGGCTGAGGTTTTTTATGCATCGGAGGCAAAAGAACTGAAAATTAGCTTGTCTGTGATCAGAAATTTAGCATTAAATTGAGAGAGCATTTGTTCTATTGCTTAATGCTGCTTTTTCCTGAATACACGGAATTTGTTTGTCCTAAAAATTGCCATGGACCATGTGCAGCAGGGTGCAACTCTCAGAGTGTGGTCAGTCCACTGGCCTGAGAACTCCACTCTTCTGATAACCTTTTTATATTTTATCAGAGCCCTACAGAAAAACAATCCGCACGCTCACAGCAAGAGCAGTCAGCCATTGGCACAGGCTGCCCAGGGAGGGGGTGGAGTCCTCATCCCCGGTGGGGTTTAAAGCTCGTTGAGATGTGGGGTTGGGGGGGATGGTTTAGGGGGGAGTTTTGCAGAAAAGGGTTTGTGGTTGGTTCGACTCGATGACCCCAAGGGTCTTTTCCAACCTGAATGATTCTGTGGTTCTATGATTCTATGATTCTTGCTGGGTCTTTAGCAACCAGACGATTTCAGATTTAATGTATTTATTTTTTTCATCTCATATCAAGTTTCCTCTAAAATTTGGAGCCAGCAGAATCTGAGAAACCACAGGCCAGCTGGTTGAAATAGAAACCGCAGAGCATCGTCCCATGAGCTGTGGAGGGCTGGCTGCAAGCTTGGGATGAGGGTAGAAGCAGCAGCTCATGGGCCAGATGTTGTCAACATCCAAGTGTCAGATGAGCAATGTTTTGACTTTGGGAACGTCCCAGGCTCATCTGTCCCCGTTCCTCCCCTCACAGCTCTTCACTTGATAATGGAGCATCAAAAACTTACCACCCACCGTCAGAGAAACTGTGCTCTCTCCACTTCCAGCATCCCTTCTGCGGAGGGGCAGCCTAGTTTGTGATCCCCACCTCCTTCCAAATTCTCTGTCGGTGTTTGCTTTTTAAGGATGATCTTTGAAGAAAGAGATGTCGTGTTTAGGATGGGTAAAGGCGAATCTCCCCTGAAGGCACAGGTAAATTAATTAAGTGAAAATCCTGCCTCATGGCCTGGCAGGTCCTGAAATGAGGAGGTCTTCCGAAGCTTGGAGGGAGGTTGAAGCTTGGAGGGAGGTGCTGCTGGCTGAGGAAGAATCCTGCCCCCGAGGCAGATGGAGTTGGGTTTTTTATTCCGTACCCCAACAAAGGACATATTTTTTGCAGCCCAGGGAATGAGAGAGCCTCACAGCCTGCCCGGGCGTGTTTGGTCCTCCCACCTCTAAGCTTCTGTGGGAGGTGGAAATGCTCCCACCGGGCTTTCATTAGAGCAGCCTCTTTCGTCTGCCTGTGGTGGCATCCAGCATCTCCCTGGTGGCTTCCACCCCTAAAATGCCTCTGCTGCTCCCAGAGCCTCACAGCCCGCTGCTCAGCTACATCGTCCCGCTGGGAAAGGGAGCCGCTCTCGTTCTGTGTCGGGGCAGTCTCACCCCTCTCTCCAGCAAGACAGGACATGCTGAGCTCTGTATTTATGATATTTATTGATGTCCTGAGAGCCAGGTATAGCTCACCGGCTTTCTGGAGCATTGATCCCATCTTCCCAGTCCTCAAGCACTCTAAACACATGAAAGAGTCATGTTTGGATGTTTTTTTTTCAGGTAGAGAAGGCATGAAAACAAAATCTGGCCACTCACCTTTTAAATATAGCCAGGCTCCCTCTCTAGGACATCGCTGACAACGTTCTTGGATAACATTAGTCTGACGGCAAAATGTATAAAATAGAATTTATTATTAATTCATAAAGAGCTTTGATATCTTATCTATTGCTCTTCCCTTGTAATGATTTTTAATGTCATCATGGTTTTTAATTTTGCATGAAACCCATCGTCGTCTGTTTTCATTTGTTTGGTAAACCTTGTCTGTTTTATTAAGAAAATCCCAAGGCTTCTGTGGGTATTTGCGCAACAATAAGAATAAAAAAAATGTTAATAGTAATTTGTTTCTAGCTCAACGCAACATTAATTTCAGCACCTCATTCTGAGGATTTTATTTTTATAATTTCTCAACCTGGGGAAATATACTTACCATTCCCAAAATCCAGTAATCCAAATGAAGAGTGAAAAATCCTCAGTGTCCTAAGATCTTGTACAAACCTTAACTTACCTTTTATTTACTCTGTATGCTGCTGCAAGCCAGTATGAACCATAACTCCATTTAGATAATAATAATCAAATTATCCAAACCTGGGAGAACATGTTTTATAGATTTTGGTCTAAATTTAATACAAAAATGCAGTAGTCCTTGTTTGGAAGAGTTTATTAAGGGTTAGCAAAGAAAAAGCTTTTTCAATAGTCTATAACTCTCTAATGGCCTTTTTCAAATAAAATGGGAAAGAATTTGAAAAGAAACCTATATCAGTGAGCCGCAATTGTAACATTACAGTACAGGTCTATAAATCTTGACATGTTCAGAAGATTGCCTAAACCAGCAATACAATCTGTCCAAACCTCATTGTCTCCACGACCAGCCAGACTCATTTTAAGAAATGTATGTGGTCTTCAACCTAATTTTATCACCTTCATTTGTAAACTAGTCAATCAATCAAAGCATCCTGTGAGTCTAAATAGAAAAAGGAGTGCATTTTCATGCATTTCCAGACAGCACAGTCAAAAATTAATCTCCACTTGATCAGACATTCCTTGCCCTCATCTCAATAGACCATCATTAGGGTCAGCAATGTATATTAAAAATAGAGTTGCAGAGAACTGTTCACCAGGGATTCTTTGCAAGCTACCTGCTGCCAGATCAGTGAGCTCATGGCTCCCTAGGAGCCCGCAAGAAAAGGCTGGGTTCATCCAGGAACGAGCAGCCTGAAAATAAAGTTAAAAATGGGGAAGGGAGAATTGTCACGAAATTCAGATGCTCCACTAGCCGTTTCTTGCACCCTGAACACAGCTTGACCAAATGTAAAGTGGGATCTCAGATGAGACCTTGTCTCATGATTCTTTTCCTGCTTCCTTACGGACTGTCCTTAGACATTGTCTATATATATTTTCCTACTTATATATGGATTTACCATGTATGAGACGAGACTGAGGCTGGGAAGGTTTATGCCGGCGAGGCAGGCGTTGGGCATGCACCATGCCCCAAAGCCCTAATTCCTACTTCTCCATCATGGAGTTTACGGCCTTTGTTAGTGGGCACTTTTGATGGGCTGCTGTCCTGGGGGTATAGCGACGACTGACCCTTCCTCTCCCTTGCAGCTGCTTTTCTCACCTCAGGCAACACTGGGAAATCGGTAAGCTGCTGTAACGGGTCTTGTGGGGATTTCCAGTCGGTGCTGAAGTGTCAAACAAATGGCAAAATCACCAACTGCTCTTGGGGAGCTGTGGTCAACAGCCCGAGTCTGCCCCAGGACCCATCTCTGGTTGATCACACGTGGGGGGCTCTTTGGGGGGCACAAGCAAGAGCAGCCCCCAAAGTGCAGCTGGGAAGTGTCTGAGGATGTGACATGTCTTTAGTTTGTTTTGGAGCAAAAGAAAAAGGTCTAGAATGAGAGACACAATACCTGACATCTTCTTTCCACCTTCCAAACCTGTTTTTCTGTGGCTGCCTTCCCCTGCAGCAGCCACCTCACCAGTCAAAAGAGCATTTTAAAGCTATTTAGCAAAAGCAGCATGTTTCAGAAGGAGGTGGAAGGCACTATGGGCAAAAAGAACATGGCAAGCAAATATAGCTGCCAGTCTCATGTCCTTGTAAGTGAAGATGAAAGGCTTTGTTCATCTCAAGTCCAACTTTCTGAGAGGGAGCTGAATAAAGCAGCAGTTGCCAGTTCCTCCGATGAGTAAGAGTTGTTTCCTTGCTCGAGGAAAATGGTTCAGTCCCATGTCAGGTTTGTTGTTGTGTTGGATTTTTTTGTTGCTATGACTTGCAGCACAAAACCTCATTCAAAAAAAATCCAAATCAGAATGGCAGTGGTAGAGAAAGTGTTGATATGGCAGCACTAACTAGAAACATGAATTCTTGAACTGGGTAAAGATTCCTTTTTTAAGAAACACCCATACACAGACCTTGCTTTTTCTACCACAGATCCAAGGAAATTTGCTGGCAAACACCAGACTCTTGGCTCTGCAGTCTTTGTGCTGGATGAAGTGTGGCTGAATGAACCTGTTGTATCATGCCGGTGTGAAATAGTCGTGTATTTTCCCTCCAGAGTACCTACTGGTTGTCTCCCCTGTTACACGTGCTGTGCTTTTGGCTACAGGAGCGATCTTTTAAATTTTTTACACCCGAAAAGGAAGAAAACCCATTTAATATTTCCAACTGACAGACATAGTCCTGGCAGGCCATCATCACAATTTCCACCAGGACACTGGTACCCTACACAGAAGGGATGCAGCTGAGATGATGTGCTGTCTACCAATCATCAGTAATTTGGAAACACAAAGTGAAGTTTCCTTGTATTGTCCACAACCAATGGGTTTGTTCACAAAAGGAATAGTTGGGGGCAGAAAACACCCCAAATACCGAAGAAGTTGATATTTGCACTTGATGTATAGAGGAAAAAATTCAAGGACATTTCATGTTTACATAAAATTACCCCAGTAACCAGAATGAGGCCAGGGAGAAACTGATCTACAAGCTATTTAGAAAACAACGTAGGGGAGAAACAAAAGAATATTTACCCTGGCTGATGAGCCTCCTGAGACATCTATACTTCCAACCTGAGTACGTCAGGACCTACCTTCAAGACAGCAAGAGAAAGTAGTCTCTGCTCCCACTACACCTTTCCCTTCTGTGCTGTGTATCCCATTAAGTGAATATTGCTGGAGAACCAAATCTCTTCATTCCTGGTCAGGTACTTGGTTCCCACTGAGAAAAGGGATTGGGACCAACCTACAGATGTGTCCTGAGAGGCAAAGTCCAGGTCCTGGTGATGATGGTGGGAAAACTCCCGTTATCCTCAGCTGGAACACAAAATAAGGCCAGCTGAAAGCTGGGCTGGATTCAGCTGTCCAACGAGATCAGGCTGCAGGCAGTTGCAGAAATGTTGTTTTATACTTGAATTTTTCTTGGAAAAATGCAGGAGAGTTTCAGGGAATCTATGATATCCTTCTCTACTCATACTTTCAAGGAGGAAGAGGTTTATATTCGGGTGGCTCTGCCTTAACCTGCAAAACCTTATTAACTGATGAGGGAGCACTTTTCCCAGAGGTTTCTACTGGTTTAATTAAATCTGGAGAAGAGAGGATGTTAGTCATTTGGGAACAGGGCCCCGAGCTTCTGCTGGATGCCTCTTAGCACAGTGACAGCCGTTTGCTGGATTACGTGGTGGTTTCAGTTGGTGTTTTAGATTGATGATTATGTGCTTCTTGGCCATCTGCTTCTTGTTTGCTGGTGCAGGTGATAACCTTTGGAGAACGGGGCGAGATGAGGAGGAACATACACCATGTAGGGCCCTACTCCCCTCTTACACCTGTGCAAATCCAGAAAGCAGTGGTGTTTTCTTTTAAGAAAAAGGTATTGCTGATTTACACCACCCCTTGTGAGTTCTTTTGCATCTGCAGAGGTTAAGCAGGAGAGGTGGTCTCACACGGCGAGGTGATGATGATCTACCTACATCTGCCTTGTGGACCAAAGAGAAGCTGCCTTGGGTGGCTGCAATAGAGACCCTGACATGGAGGGTCCGGGTTGAAGACCTCCCAAAAACTTGGCACTTCAGCTAAAATGGACCCAACGCTTTGCAGGCTGATTAGGCCACAATTCCTGACCATCGGGCTTTGCCAGAAGGAAACGTCCTTGCTCTTACATATGTGTTTCAAATTTCCAGGGATCATGCAGAGACTTTAGAACAGATTTCTCCTCTTTTCGAGTCAGTTTTCCACAAGGGGTCATTGCAGAGTAGAGCAAGGATAACTTCAAAACCTAGGTGATTTTTTCCTTTTCTGAAGTGTAGCAGACATTTAGATGCAATTATTTTCACCAGAGTTATTAACAGCATTAACTTTAGCTGGAAAGTACCATGATGCGTTAATAATAATTATTTGGTTGGTGTTCTTGTCAACTGCATTAAGGCTAAGCAATGTTTTAGTATAAAGACATTTATTTTAACAAAATACTAATGTAAAGAGCCAGTCCAATGGGGGAAAACAGGGAGATTTGCCTCTGTGTATAAATGAAGCATTTAAAAACAGGACTAGATTTCTATGTGGTAACTAGGATTAAAGGAGAAGACTGAAGAGGAGATGTTTCTGAGCTGAAAAGTAAATTCAACCTCACAACTTTTAAAAAGACTGTCAGAAACAATTGTCAGCCATCAAACTACTGTTGACTCCCAGATAACTGCCTCATCTTGTGTTTCTTTTTTCTTTTCTTCTGTTTGGCAAATAAAACCTTTTCGATAATTCAGGCAGATGGCATGATAAATACAAATAATTGAGTGTATTAAGCTTAAAAATAAAAACCTATTTTATCATATGTAACTTTAAAAGTAATCATATAATTAATGGGTGAAAAACAGAGAGAAAGATTGCCAGAGATTAAGATTAAGCCCTGCAGAAGAGAATGTTCTAACTAGAAATTGGTTTAATTAATAGCACATTTTACATAATGATTACAGTGTAATTGCGCTGACTAGCAGAGTGTCATTAAATATATCCATGCTCCTTTACAACACCCTAAGGCTAAAAATAATGAGTTACATTGAAAATCACTATGCAACAGGTTCATAAATAACATTTAAGCCTATACAAGGCGAATACTTATAAATAATAAATATTTGCCTTTTGTAATTGAACAAAAAATGACAGCCTTCTTTTTCTACTACCCTGTAGATTGTCATGTTATAATGCTGAAAAGATTTTTTCCCCTTGCGTTCTCTAGAAAGTGTTGAATAATTTATTCAAATGCTAATATTCCACATAGTCTGACTTTGAGGAACAAATATTCCTACATAAAGAATAAATGCCAAGTTGCTTATTACCAGCTTCGTTTTACTTTGCATTGTGCAGTCCCCAAAAAACTATCACAGTCTATTACACATGTCAAATGAAGTTAGTGGCCAGGTTTTCTTCCAGAACAGTTACATTCTTTTTTATTTAAAAATTACCCCTTCTCCCAAAATGTTCATCATGTTCAGAGCTGTTATGTAGCAACAGCTGCTCCTCAGCTCCAGAAAGGACGACATCATAAAGCTGATAACTTTTTAATCTCTAGGTTTTCTCTGGTGAATCAAGAGTATCTAATAAAACCAGGTTTGATTTCATATTAGCGCTACGCTGACGTTTGAAAGACTCCCAAATGCTTAGTATTTAGCTGCCTTACCAAATGCAGGAACCTCTCCAAAGTCAAACTAAAGCAACAACACACAGAAACCGCCGTTCAGGAGATGGAAATGTTCTGGAGCCCTGCAACCTTGCGATGGGGTTTACCTCCCACCAGTGCTTGGGCCACGCCAATGAAGGCCATGTTGGTGTCATCAAAAGGTGGGACTGGTGGGGTCTCCTCCAGGGCCAGAAGTGGGGTAATAACTTGTGTATTAGGGGAAAAGGAAAAGTGCAGTGCTGCTTAAATATTTGTCTTTGAGGTTTTCCATGCTCTGTGTGTGTTCCTCTCAACACACAGAGCTGAATATTGATGAAACCATCATGGTAATGGAAATGAAGGTATTTCACCCATAGAAAAAGCAAATTGCACCATAGGCTGGACGCCGGAACCACGAGGCTTGGGGTACTCCCATGGCTGCGACGCACATGCAGTGATGGTGGCTTTTCACACTTTGTAATGATAGTGAGATATTTGCTGACATCCTCACGCTTCTTGTTAGAGAAGTTCGGTTGTAGTATTGTCGTGTTAGGTATGGAAACTTTTGCCCGAGCACTAATGAAACATGGGGAGCACCTACAATGCAAAAAAAACGCTTGAGTACTAGGAAGAAAATATGGTATTTGCCGGCAATAAAATATTCTCAAGATGAGGGTAGAAAAAAAGGTTTGATAATGCGTGGAAAGGATTCTCTATTTTTTGGATGATACAAAATCCAGCTGTCCATAACCATTTATGTATGTCTTCCTCTACCACCAGAATGAACACAGGTAAAATTTCTTGTTGCAATCAGACGATTTTTTTCCCCTTTTATTGAAGCAGGAAAGATACACCTTTCTATCCGTGAGAAAATGGCCCCTTTTGATCATCATCTTAAACACAGCACAGCAGAAGACGAAACTCATATTTGGAGAGTCTGGTGAAGCGAAACAAGCATTAATTTTAATGGATTTTGCGTAGTGGCACAGTAGATTGTTAGGAGTATATCCTGTTTTATCAGCTCAGTCTAAAGAAAAAATTACATTTGCATCATTGTTGGCCTCCCTGTAGATATCACTAAAATATTTTCTTTATTTCTATTCACTTTTACAGCTTACAACACCCCGTTGTGATCTCCAGAGCGCCCGCCACTTCATGGAAAGTGCAAGCAAAGGCAGGAGCAGATTGCCAATGGGAGTCTCAGGCGAGGTGGCTGGAGTGCAACTGCTTCCGTATCACACCAGAAATGCTTTTGTCAACATTAATCAAGGGGAGGTAAGAAATACTGCACGTTTCCCCTTTTGTCACGAGGGGACCAAAAAAATGTTACCGTAGGTGGCTGGTATTGCATCACACCAGCCAAAAGTGAAGGGGTTAAAAAGAATCCAGGAGTTCTTAGCCCTTTTTGCTTAGTTTTCTAACATAATAATGCACTAATAAAAACCTTGGTATACCCAGCCATTGCAGCTAAGAATCTCCTGCCTTTACTGTGGCATATTACGGTGCCAACTTTGGCAATTTTTTGGAAGGTCTCAGAAATAGTAATTTTCTTGCTTTTCCAAAATACCTCCAGCATCTGCAGAGATGCATAAAATGAGACAGAAATAGTAATTTTCTTGCTTTTCCAAAATACCTCCAGCATCTGTAGAGATGCATGCAACGAAAGCCTTGTTTTACCTTAGGGGAAAAAATGCTAACCTTGCTGACTGCAAGCAAAATTCAAGAAAGCAGTTTTTAAAGACTAGCACTTTTTAATTGTTACATCTCTGTTTTTTTTTTCTTATTGCTGGAGCTAATAACAATACAAACACACTGAAATTCTTCCCTTTACTGTAAGATGAACAGTCTGTACGCCTGTGGTTCTCTGTGCTCTCCAGGCTCTCTGTGCCCACCTCTGTCCCCAGCAGACACACAGCCTTTCCAGGAGCCAACCACTGCCTGGTCCCCGGTACGAGCTGTCTGTGGATGCTCCAAGGAGGCCACATGAGCTTCTGGAGAACCTGGCATGAGCTCTGCCAGGCTGAATCAACAAGCAGTCTTGCTGCTTTTTCTCAGGTTCAAGCTCTGTAGCTTGGGAAAACAACGTCAGGATGAGAATAAGGGCTACCCTGCAGCCTGCAGTTCTGCGCTGCCATCACTAGAGTTTCTGCACCACGCTACTGATTCTGAGCGAGCTCGGCCGAAAGGACCCAGCTTGTACGCGTGCCTGCGATCTGCTCCTGCTCACACAGGACTGGTTGGGTGGTGGTTGAGCTGCTCCTCCCTGCATCGGTTCTACTTTTGGGCTTTTTTTTCGTGGGGGCACTGGTTGCTTCAAGCATGGCTTCCTTCCACCTGTGCAGCTTAGTAGACACATCCCTCCCACAGACTTTTCAATTTCTGGTCCTACTCTTTTATTCCCCTGGGGAAGATTAAGAAGAGTTAATCCTGGCAGGATTCCAATCCACGTCCTTTGGATCAGTTGTGGTTCTACAGTCACCAAGACAGCCCTGAAGGTACCTTGTGGCAGACCTTTTATGTATGGAGTTTTCACCAGCTTGTGGCGCACACACAGGCTGAGGCTGTGCTTGCAGGACTGTGCCCACAGTAATAATTACCTTTTGACTGCTGAGCTGGACAGGTTGAACGATATTTTTCACATTAAAATTGCTTTGAGAGACAAGCATAGCAGGAAATGCTTGCCCTGGAGGTTGGAGGGGATTGCAGCATTATGTAAAGAGCACCAAAATATGGGGGTTTTTTTAGAATTAGATAGTTTATCCCTTTTTTTCTCTCTTTTAATGTCTTAATTAATTCAGTCCAGTAATTTTAAAGATCATACCTGATGTAGGAAATGTAATGCATTACTGTTCATCTGAATCCTGATCCAAAGCCGGTTGGTATCAGAAGTCCCACAAAGACAAATCTTTTTTATTATTATTTTTATGGAAAAAACCATGGATGCTTTTTTTGCCATGGAAAAGGGAATAAAACCCCAGTAGATTTAAAATGCTTAAATTTGCTTAGCTGAAGTTAAGACACAATGCTTCTGCAGAAGTACAAAAGGGCAGAGCTGAATCCGAGAAAGGTTAAGAAAGATTAAGAAAGAATGTCTTCCCCTGTTTATTCACTTCTACTGGGCAATAATATAATTTTCAGTCTCACGTCTCTATTTCAGACCACATATGGCAGTAATATTGGATCTTCACCATCGCAGCTTAACCATGACTAAACAGGTTGATGAATGTCATGCATCTTATCACCATACATGCATATTTTTAAATATAATTCACTTTTGATCTGCACCCTTGTGCAGTGGTGAATGAAAACAGTTAAGATTTCTTCCACTGTCTGCCTTTAAATGTATTAAACAGCCCTGCTGTCAATAGATTATATTCTTGTACAATGATAATAGCCCAAAAAACTAAGAGGCCTTGTCAGGAATTGCAGTTGTCACAGTTTGATGCAAATGATTTTACTTGGTGTTCATCTGCTGCACAATCATCTCATAATCTGGATATACATCACAGCATGACATGTAAATTTCCTGCTACTCTGCTTTCATTTCCAGAGGCAGCAATCAAATGAAAACCATTCAACCTCACCAAAATGTATAAATAATTTTCATTCAAACATATTAACAGTCAAAATATGAGAATTTATCACAGAGCACTACGCCTTTTAAGAAGCAATAAAGACTTTACTTTTTAAGCATATTTCTACTTAGAAAAGTAATATGAACAGTAACTTGCAATTTTAAAAGAGGATTTAAAAGTCCGCACGTAACACCTCATCTTCAAACTTAAGCGTGTTGATGCCGCTTTGCCACATATACCGCTTGAGAAAAAATAGCCTAGAAAAGGGTCAGGAAAAAGGGGAACACAACTTGCTTCCGAGGGTTACTATTCAAATGACTACTTTCTATGATTTCTCCCCAGATTTGTCCCATAAAATGAATACAAGCATTCAAATACAAAGAACAGAAAACAAAAGACTGTGTCACAGAATCTGGTGATACAGCAAGTAAGAATTCCTTTATTTTATTTTGATTTTCCTTTATACTCTAGATTAGGTTTTAATTTAGATGGGTTTAAGGATTTTTTTTCCCTGTTGACCACCACTGATTTTTTAAAGGGCGCTTAGAAGCACTAACATCCCCTCTTTTAAAAGACATCCTATGAAATTCAAAAACATCAAACAATCAGCGCTTGAACTCCAGGCCCACCAGTGCCTGTGTCAGTTATCTCCTTTCAGATGAGGGTAAAAGCTGAAGAAGGGAAATACTCGCCTGGCTGGGAAGCCAACTGGCAGAGGCGAGGCTGGCAGCACTTTCCAGCGGGTGGCTCTGCCTCCGCGTAGCCTGACTGCCCTGGAGGTTTAGACTTGGTTCTTTGGGAAAAAAGGTCTGGGCAGGCTCTTGGCTGCCCCAGTCATGGCTTCATCCTACTGGAGAGAAAACCACCGAGGACATAGGACTGGTCTTTTAGTGTAGTTCCAGATGGGTGCCGGTGGCGACTGGGTACCGCCAGTAAGGCGGTGCTCCAGCTCTGCCTGCCCACGGCCCCCTCTCGCCGTGGGGCAGCGCTACCCCTGCCTGCCAGAAGCAGCAGGGTAAAGCCCAGGGTATTTGGTACAAAGTCACAGTAAAGGCAACTTTTTTGCTCAAATCCGTTCACTCCAAGGACTTGCTGAGTTCCCTGGCGCCGACTGCTTGCCAAGGCCTGAGGAGAACAACCCTCTGCCTAGGCAAGGAGTGCGGGGATGAAGGACGGTTTGCTGTTCTTATTAATGGTGGTGCTGAAAAAATTTTGCTGCCTCCCTATAAATTGGGTGCTTTTCTTTTCGAGAAACAGGTGAAAACTGCTAAGATGACAGTTTTTCCCATTTTTCCAGTGAGTGTGTCTGAGGAAGTAGAAGTGCAATAACCTGGGGTACAGCAGGCTCAGCCATTTGAAATAAAACTTTGCAGTACTAATGTTTTTGTAACTGCTTTCATATTGTAATGATATTTTTCCAAGCACTGGTTTTATTTGATCTTAAATACCTTTTTGGGAAAGTCCAGTGAGCTGACTCTAATAAAATCATGCTATTGAAAAAAGGTTTAAGTGGAATGTTCAGAATAAATTACAAAACTGCATGCAAGAATACCAGCTAGTGCTGCAATAAAAATCTGGAAATGAGGATTCTTGCAATATATTTTAAAGAAGTAGTATACTTTTTTTTTATTCTTTTTTTTCACAGAATGTTTCATAATAGAAAGCCTTCACAACGTGAAGGAGGGTGATTGAATAACGAATGAATAAACTGCCAAAGAAATTGTATTTAAAAAAAAACACCTTGATTTTTTTTTTTCCTGGAGAATATATTTCATATAATTTTCAATAACTTCTGGAAGATAATAGGAAAAGTAATTCTTTTCCATTTTGCTGTGCCAAAATACCTAAACTACATCATACTTAGACTGTCAGATCTCACAGACACACATGTTCAAACTTTTTGTATCAAGAGTTGGTATCAAGAAAATGAGAATTGTTTTTTCTCCATGCTCTGGAAAGTCCTGAAGAGTCCATAGTAAAGGGCTTCCAGAATCTAACCAAGGGTTTTCATAGACTTCCTCTCTCCTGTAGATCAGGCAGTGACTGAATACAGCTCTAGGAGTAGACTAGGGGGGACTCTCTTCTACATGAGCATCATTTCTCCTTCTGCCTGGCTTCTGCCAGGAAGCACAAGTGAACTAGAACCAGGAGAGCCTTTTGCAGCTGTGACACATCTGTGCTTCCAATTGCATAGCCTGAGCCACAAGCAAAACTAGGACTCATGGCGACGTGGGTCACTCAGTGCAGATGGTGCTTTGGACCTAGCTGGAGGAGCAAAAGACGTGACAAAATATTGACGAACCTGGGTAAGCGCCCACAGAACACTACAAACATCCTCTCAGGTGCTCATCCTCTTGCTGGATTTCTGTGAAGGCCTGCCAGGATCACCCACATGCCATGATTTTTCCACTCAGCATATGAGCTTTAGCTCTGCTGACTTTTCAGCAGCTGGAGAGGCAGGAGAGGACATCTCTGCAGTCGTGGCCGACCCTTCAGCCTGGAAGTGGTGTCCTGCAAGACAGCTCATCCAGCCTAGCTGCTGCCCTGATTGAGTGGAGGTGTCAGCTGGAGCAGCAAGCTTTAAAGAAGGTTTTGATGGAGGACAGTACACAGATGACAGTATGACAGGCTGCAAGGAGGGATGTATGCTTAAATATTAATCTACAGCAGTTGTAATGCCAGACCTGATCTGTTCCTTTCCTTTTTAAGGACTTAGCATGAACAAGTGACTTGTTACCTTGTTATACCATTCCTCCACTTAGACTCTCTGTTGAGTCCATGTAGATGTAAACTGATGAGGAAGAGAGAAGCTAAGCAAAGGGACCCAAACTAACAGCTGAAGTAGAATCATCTCCTTTTTCTGCCAGCTCTCCTCGAGTAGAGGAAGTTCCTTTTGTCAATTATCATGTGGAAATCCCTCCTGTCTGTAGTTGCATGCACCATGAGGAGCAAGGCAGGGCCACTCACCAGCTCTGGTGAGTTTTAACTTCTAAGGTGTCCATCGGCCCAATCTTCACACAGAAACCTGAAAAATATCTTCTTAGTATGTTTTAATTACACCCTAGTCTGGGGCCTGTTCAAAGCTGGTGGGCTGCCCTATATCTCACTGCCTTCAGCCTAAAACTTAGATCGTCTCTGTTCTTGATGGCTTTGTGCAACCTGCTCAAATGTTTCCCAGCAATTGCAGGTGGAAAGGAGTAAGTCAGACTGAGATTCCTTCCTCTGCCTTGCAGGAAGAGGTCTTCATGCTTCCAGTGCATTCCTCAATCTGGATATCCACCACTTTGCACCCCACCTCTGCCACCTTCCTTAACAAGCTCTTATGGGAGTGCAGTCTTCTTGAAAATCACGCTCCTTGCTCTGTTGACATCAGAATTTAATCAAAACCTCAGTGTGATTACTTGACCAGTTAGCTGCATGCTGGCAGGGTGTAACAAAAAGAAGGACAAAATAAAGATCTGGAGCATAAGTCTTGAGTGGGAAACAAAAGAGAAAGATGGAAACTATGGACCCAAGACGCTGTAGGATGCACTACAACTGACACTACAAGTGAGGTCTGTCAGAACGAGTGCTTATCTTTGTTACGGTTTCGGCTACCTCCTCATTGCAAATTGGGAGACATTCTCCAAATCAGAGCCACATTAAATCAAAAATCAGGACTCCAGCATTGCGAGAAACAGAACTGAGTGGCTGGCAGTCCTGGCTGGGCTAAAACATTGATAGAAGCGATTAGACCATAGAAAGTGACGCTGCCAAAGAGATCCAAAATGTACAGCAGCAGCACTGACCCAGCAGCAGCATTCACAACTGGCCTGGTTAATACCTCTGTGTCTCTCTGGTTACTAACAATGGGTAGGCAGGCAGAAATATCACACATTCCTGTAATGATAGAGTGCTAAATTTTGTTCTCAGACTCCTAAGCTTTGTTTCCCAATATTTAGGATTGAGTTGCTTTGGTGTAGAGAGTGGCAATTTTTTTCTGCCTACTCCAGGAGACAACAGAGTATGCAAATATAACAAGCGTGCCATTCAAGGACATAAAATCAATGTCAAAAATTTGAGTTTATTAGGTTTAGTGCTTTTTTATGTCAAGACATGTCAGATCCCAATTTCAATGTGGCTGAATTTGAGGCTGAAGCCCATGAATCCAGATGTGACTTCCACTACTGCTGCTTTTTCTAAGTCAGTTAATTCTTCCCTTGCTCTCTTTCCCAAAAGTGAATGATATTCGTTTCCTTAGCTCGTCAGAGATCTCTGAATGCTCATTGATAAAGTGGACATAAAACATTTTAACATATAAAATAATAGCTCAGAATTTTTTGAAACTTGGTAAACATCATGCAGCTGCTGAGCTCTGGCCAGAGTATATTCAGTGGGTTTTTTTGCATGTTTGCAGGATTTGCTGGCACTTTCTTGTATTAGGGTTCAAAAGGATATGAAAGAACTGGCAGCCCTTGTCATTAGCCCTGTCTCAGTTGCTCGAGTTCACTGTGCTCTTCATAAAAATGAAGAAAGAAACACCACACCCAGCAAAACAATTCTTGTGGTTTTCTTCTCTGCAATTTCTAGCTTTCACAGTTAACTGGTCATCCAGAGAAACATTCCTTTTGTACTAGAAAGTGCAATGTTTGCTCAAACCATATATAGACCCACAAAACGAGAGCCTATATATTGCAATGTAGATTAGCCACTCAGTGATTTAGGCAACAAACCTGAAACCCCTAAAGATTTCAGGTCAAATACTCCTTCTACTTCTAAAAATCAGTTTAATCTGGATTTATATAGGTGTCACTGAGATCCTGACTGGCACTTCTGATCTACCAGACAAGGGAAATTAGCCGTCTTATCGAGATAAATGGCCTTGATGTGGTCAGCATCAGACAGAGATGTAGCTACTGAGAATGAAAGCAGAGGATGGAGAAACACAAGTCAAAGGAGAACAAATCCCTTGGGCTGCCAGAACTGAAAAGGCAGGAGGGGAAAACCAGTGTCTGGCTTAACGGAGGGCCCTCTTTCGCCCCTTGTGCCAGGGCACGTGCCGCTGATGTGGCTAAGGGAAAAGGAAAAAGGTGGAGATTTTCAGCAGTTGGTGAGGTCCTATGGGAATAAAAGCCATTCAGGATCTGGGGAGAATCCTTCAAGTGTGTTTGCTGTGCCCAAAATTGTGATCCAAGCAATTGGATCCAATTGTGATTCCTCTGTCACATAATTTTAGTGCCTAGAATGTCTAAAACCTGAAGGCATTTCTGTTTCTCAGGGCTGACTGCTTCTGGAGATGGAGGCTCTAACCCCCCAAGACACTGAGCACTCCCCTTGACTGTGCGGTTAGCCAAGAGCACCTAACACAAGGCTGTGCGTTCAGAGGCAGAGCAAGGCACCAAAATACTCTGTGCTGGAATTTGAACTGTAGGATGCCTTTGTAGGTTTGGGTCTGAACCTCCTAGCTTTGTCTGTTCAAATTCTGAAGAGAAAAATAATGGTGAGGTGGAGTCATGGAGCCTGTCGAAAGCAGGACTGTTGAAAGAGCAGGCAGAGTAGCCTGGAAAGAAATGGGACTGGATGTCTGGGAGACTGATTAATCAGATCCTCCTTCAGGTTTCTGCTACTGCTACTCCTAAAAGCCTCCAGGCAATGTCTGCAGCTCTTTATCCCATAGTGAAGTGCTTCAAATTTCTACCAGGGCATGAATTCCAGTTGACATTCAGTTGCTTGGAGGGAGACAGCAGGGAATGGGTATTTGAAATATTGTACTTCAAAGATTTGATTGAAAAGTTCCACAAAGAAAACTACTGAGTGCCAAGAGTAGAGGCAATTTTCTTTACAGAGCAGCCTTGCAATGTCCAGTTCTTACTCCACACTTTTTACAGATAATAAACACATACTCCACAAATTCTAATGACCACTCATATTTTTATTTCAGTAACTTAAATATTTTTTTTTTTTGCTCTAGTAGGGGAAAGGGGCAGCACATTTCATACTACTGTCCCCTAGATTTCTATTGTCTAATTTGGGTACTCCAGGAAGATTTTGCTGCATTACAAATTAGAAACACCAAGGAGTCCAGAGCAGCTCTCCTGAAGACCGGTACTGCTTGTTGCCTTCTGCCCAACTAATCCAGCCATCAGATCCAGGTGAGCAGGACCTTGCATCTGTGCAGAGCCATTGTTGACTTGAGTAGGATCCCTCAGCCGTGCTAGCCTTTACCACATCACTTCAATCACAGGATGAGGCTCCCTGGGCAAAGTGTCTTCAGCAAACATGATCTGAGGCCAACTTCCAACACTACTCCAGTAGACCCGTGGAGTTTTTCCCCTGCAGAAAGCTCTCAGTTGCCTTGAAATCTCAGAGCACTCTGATATCTCACAAGGGCATTTTTTCAGTTTTAAACCCCAAGATTTGCACTTATTGGCTGATGTAACATAATACTAAAAGTAGTATCCCAGCACTGGATTAGTATGTGCAGGAAGTAGGATTTTTTATATTATTAGCCATACCTGACTTACCATAGATGATCAGATACAAGTTCACACAGATATCCCTGCTGATTGTGTGTTGTACTGTAGCCATTGGATGTTTGTGTGCACACAGTATACCAAAGGTTCATTATTAGAGTTGTATAATGAAATACATTTAAGAAAAATGTATTGAAGATTTCTAGGTGATGCTAGTTGTTCAACTCACTTGTGCCTCATTCAGTCCCTGTTAACATTATCTCATCACCTCATTGAGGGTTTTCCATAGGAAGCCTGCCTGAGGCAATACAGAGATTTAACTAGCTCTGGAGGTGACTTGTAATTGTTGTCTTCAGGATTCTTTAATATGTACCCTGAATAATGTTTTATTCATTTAGAGTTTTTTCTTTTCAGAAACACTTGTGAGCTTTCCTGGGTTTTTTCTCTTAAAGAAAATAAAATGAAATAAACTCAGAAACTTCAGCTGAGGATGATGTGTATCACCAGCAGATGTAACCCTAAAGTCCACCACACAAAGTAAACAGAAAAAACTGTAAGTAACAATAACATGTCCGGATGCACATGAACCAGCATGTGGGCAATTTTACTTTCTGGAATATTTCAGAAACAGGTGACGAGACAGATATATCTCGTTTCAAGGTCTAGAGGAAAGATTGTTCCAGTGGGCCAGAATTTTCTGACTTGGGCAGAAGCACTTAAGGAAGGAGATTACATGACATGTTAGCATGCAGCAGTTGTGAAATTGGTGACTCACATTATTCCCAAATTTGATCCATTTTAACCTACTTTAGTGTTTTCTTGTAGCAAACCACAGCAGGGTCAGCTCCTGGAGATGATGAGGGGCAATCTCTTCACTACTGGGTTTTCCAGCCTAGTTTCTGTATCTGGCACTACCTGAAGCTTTCAGAGTAGCAACCATGGAGCATCCAAGCTGGAGCTACGCCCAGCATAAGTGGAATCTTCATGACATTTAGAGAGATTGAAATGCCTCCTGAGCTTGTGTAGACCGATTATTTTTTTTTCCAAAAGCTTGTAACTCAACCAACTTTAGATGGACTTTTGCGAGAATGCCAGAACATACACCCTTGATCACTTCCCTGCCAAATAGCAAGTCTGCTCAAAAGGTAGGAAGAACTAGGTGGTATTAAAACTCTTCCAAGGGAAGATCACCATTATTATTTAAACTGGGAAATTACACTGAAACTCTGCACAGATGGCTGAAAGTTTGAAGAGCCTTTTAAAAATTATTATTCCTACGTCTCTGTGAGCTTGTGGAGCTTGCAAAAAATCTCTCTGTGCCTCAGTCTCCCTT
>NW_009706737.1:0-12500 GCF_000703405.1 Apaloderma vittatum | reverse complement strand
GGTCTGTTGAATCTCCAATTTCTTTTTTACTGAGAGATCAGCTTCAAAGAACCCTGAAGTAAAATCAAGCTAAATATTTATAATTTTCTTTTTATGAAAAGAATTGTTATGAAATCTACTATTTTGTATTTATATAGATTATTTTGTAATTTAAGTAATTGCCAAAGCGTGATAATGATTTATAGACCAGGACTTTCCTCTGAGGTTTACATTTTATACATGAGGTCTAGGATGAATGATACTGTTCTCCTGACATTTAAAAAAGTCAAAATCAGTGAAACGTCTGCTCTAAGTGTATAAGAAAGATACAGAGACTAAGACACTACTCTGCATCATTTTAAAACCAAACAGGAAAGTGTCAGCCCTAGTACTCCAGAGCTAAAAATAAAAGGCAGAGCTGATCAGTCTCATTTAGGTCTCTAAATTTAGTGAAAAGCAAACAATAAATTACATGCAGGGTTTAAAGGAAACTATATTTTCAAAATTCTATTCAGTGCCAGAAACTACAGCTTATTAGTAGCAAAACAAGCAAGATGATAAATTATTTCAGCATAACATAAAATCTCACTGTTAGCCTTAGACCCAAGGAGGAAAATACAAATAATCTGCCCAGTTTCATGGGTTGAATAAGCAAATGAAACCCCCTAACTGGACTAGTTGGTTTTGTACAGAGATTCACATGGTGCACACGTTCTTTGTGATCCCCTCAAATTGCAGTGCTGCTCTCTTGACTAGGAAAAATGCAGTTACAAGTCGTATTGCTGATATTCTCTTATTTATTTATTTTTTTAACATCTACATTTTCTAGCAAATGTTACATCTGAGTATTCTGTGCCCAAAAGTGCTGCTCAAGGGATTAAAAAAAAAAAAAAAGGCACGGTCAAGTCTGCATCGCTTCCGTGTTAATTCGTGTTTATGTGGTTGGTTTACATATTATTAAAGCCACCCATCTGATCTCTAACGGCAGCCCTGCTGACACTGCCTGACCCAGTTTGACAATCTGGATAGAAATTGTAGGGCTGGCTGTTCAATGTCTGTGACTTTAACAGCATTGCTTTGGGCCTGGAATCAATTCTCTCTGTTTACAGACCATTTCACAGCCCTTTACCTGCAACATCACTTGTGTCAGTCCCATAAATACTTTGGTGTATATAATGCTTGAATTAGCATAATGGTTTAGGCACAGAGCTTTAAGCACAAAGAAGGACATGTCAACATGTTCTCTTCACTTAAGCAATTAAGAGCCATTATGCTGCTTCAGTGGAAATATCATCAAGGTTAAAGACAATCCCAAACACCCCTCTAACCTTTTTATTCTAAGTCTAATAAATGAGGCATAGAAATTGAAATGTTAGTAAACAGTGCTACTTGCAAGATCTTTTTGTATCATGTTTAATCAGACCTCTCATTCACTACTTGCGAAGTGTGAGGAAATGTGGGCGGTAACTGCGGTCACGAGTTAAAAGGGTCGTTTCTCTTTTGGCAAAATCTCGCCCCTCTGCAAAGTTTTGTTGTACACCTAGTGTCAGGTTCTAGATGCTCTGACATGGCAGTGTAGAAAAAATAAATGTGTGCGTAGGTAACACGCAGACTGGGTCACACATCGTAATTCTTGCCAAAATCTTTCTCTGTATGTGCAGGTGGGCATCGTCTGATTTTTGGGGGTGTTTACTCCAGGCTTTGTATTTTTTTCTCCATGTTACTTAGAAAAATGACCCACTGGAAATTTCTTATTACAATGTTTTTGCTTTTTTTTTTTTTTTAATTTTAAGCTGGCAAGATTCAGCCAAGCCCAGAACTAATCTGAGGTTGCTCATATGTAATTCTCTAAGCTCAGTAGTTTTGAGTTGATAACTCCCAGGATGGAGTGACCTCAGAGCTTTCCCAGACTACCTACCAAGCACCCTCCTAAGCTACATCCTCCTTTTCCTACTGCAATATTTGAAGTATTTCATGTTTGGGAAATACTGGGCTCTGTTGTAGGTTAACATAAATGTTGGAGATGAAACAACTTTCTTTTATTAATGCTTTGATTAATTTTTAATTTTTTTATTAATGCTTTCATTAAATGTTTAACTAATGTTCTGAGTCGCTTCTCTAAATCTTCTGGAAAAAGAGAGGGGCCCACGTCCATTGTCTCAAGGCTGTAACACTTACATGGTCAGCACATGTGGTGGCTACTAGAAGTCTTATCAGGGGTCTTGCTGGGCGTCTTGGCTACTAGAAGCAACACTGCTGAACACCCAAAGGAGCAGCAGTCGGTGGCAGGTCCCTTACAAATACCCTCAGGAAAGGGACATGGATCCTGAACCATCTAGCCAGGGCTCTGCTTAGCAACCTTGGTGGCTTTGTGGCCACAACAGAGTTTGCAGAGCCTCATCTCCATTCGTAGAGCTTTATTTAAATTTTTTTTTTTATTTTTCCTAAACCATGATTTGTATGTGTTCTGAAGAGGACAGTTTGGATGGCTCTAATTTCAGTTTTCAAGCACCTCACCATTCTCCAGCAGAACATGCTGAATTTTCGTGTCCCTCGTGCCTGCACCAAACTCCATCCCCCTTCCCTTCTGCCACTCCACGCTGAGATATGGCAGCGGCTGGAAATGGCTGTTCCACTCCAGAAGAGGTTTAAACAAATCTCACCTTCATTTCAATGCCATCAGCTTAAGCTTCAAACCCAGAAGCCTGATGGAAGTGAATTGCCTTCTTATTTTATGCTACTCCCTCAGGACCATCCAGAGAAGATTGCCAAATTACAGCAGAGATTTCCTCAGAACGAGGCAGGGCTGAAATTAAGTTATGCTCACTTTTAAAGAGATCCAGCTTTGGTAACTTTATAATTGAGCCATTTTGTTCTGCTCTCAATCAGCTTCAAATCGGAGGACAAATTGCTTAGAGATAGCACAGGTTGCAGTTTGAAAACTGACAATAATAAGCAAACATTACAGTCTGATTTGATCTGCTCTCACTCCAGCGTAATAATTTGCTCTGAAGGTTGGTTTGAGTCACATGGCAACGCCTGGAGGCCAAGAACTTGATTTTTCTCTTCGTACAAGTTCTGTGCGCTGCAATCTCTGCACTATATATCAGAGGATGCTTGGCAGCTTCTCTTGACTAACCATGAGTGTCATCCACATTCTTCAGGAGAGAGAACCACAGAGCATAGCCAAGCTGCACTGAAGCATCAGTGCGCAGCCATCCATATTTCATAAATCACGGTTTGATAAAAAGCTGCAGATTGCACGTCCGAGGTGCACAGGGGAGCTCCTGCAAGCAGGATTTCTGTTCCGTGTTCTCGTCTCATGAAGCGAGTTGTGTTCTTTCCCATCACGTGATGTTCTTCTCCTGTTGCAAGTTTTCTGAGGAAAGTAGGCTGGAGCAGAGTCATTTGGTCGTGTTTGGAGCTTGGATGGGAAAATCATTTTGCAGAGATGAGGGTCACTGCAAACAGAGGCAGCACGTTACACACTCGCCGGGTGCTCTTCATACAGCACCTTCCAATCTGACAGCTCGTTAATAGTCCCTTCTCTCTTCTATGTTTAGAGCTACAAAGACTGTTTTTAGTATACAGTAACACTTTAGCACCTTTTGAGGATCTCAAAGCAGATATTAATTAAGATTCTTAGCACCCGTGGGAAGGGAGTAAACAGCCCAATTGCCACTTCGCAGAGAAGAAATGACTAGCCAAGGTCATCCTCTGAGCCAGAGCCAGGAACAGCGTGCAGGCCCTAAAACAAGAATTACACAGCTGCCTTTTCTCCTAAGAAAAACAGCCCAAAATAAGAGCTCACCGAAACTTCTACTCAAATTTTGCGGGAAAAATGAGCAAAACAGTTCCCAAGAATTTTCCCACCTACACCACAAAATCTGTTACATTTTCCAGCCCTAAATCTGAACTCGCTCCCTCCAGATGAGGCAGGATCCATGGTTGATGAATGAATATGGCACATACTGTGCTCCTGGTAGGAGTCTTTGATAAGTGATCTTATTTTTTTCTTTTAGCAGAATCAAAGAAGTCTCTGCAACACTGTGGAAACTGTTTCTTCTGTTGTCTTGGGCTGGAAGCAACTTGGTCATTACTTACGAGGGATGTTCTCAGCAATGGAAATTGAGAACTAGAAACAGAATCCAGAAAACGTCTTGAACAACACAGCAAATCTTTGGCCATTTGAAACTTGCTCTGTAACAGCACTTCTGACTGATCACATCTTCACCTTCTGAAGCCTAAATACCTGCTGTTTGCATTTAGGTGGCTTTACCATCATCTGTTATCCGTGTGGGACCTACTCCACCCAAAAAGAAAGAGTGGACATACTGACTAACATTCTCATCATTTTATATCTATCTCTTGTTTGTCATTCAAACACCCCTCTCCACTGTCAGCCTATAAAAGAAATCATAATTAAAAGCGAGCATCAGTTCCTATATTTTGAGGCTAGAGAGACTCATTTAGCTTTATCCAGACTTTAACAAATGCTGCTACAGGTGTTTATTCCACCTTTTTTCTTCACGAAGAAATAAAGAGCACTTGTACAAATGATATGTATGTCAATCTTTAGGTCACAATACTTCCTGCAGTTGCATCCCGAGGAGGAGACATCAACCTAAAGGCATTTAAGAATTAACAGCCTGTACACAAGACTGGAAATGGAGTTTATAAAACAGTTGGATGAAGACCAGTATTCACTTGCATCATATTAAAGCAAATCCATCTATATTTTATTTCCTATATTCTGACTTTAATGTGCATTTTTACAATAATCAGACTCTGCAGTTTCTGTAGGATGTGAGATATTTAGCTCAGTCGGTTAGAGCACAGTGCTGATAACACCAAGGTCGCAGGTTCGATTCCCATTCGGTCCTCATGTGTTGCCTGATCTAGTTGAGAGGTGTCCCTGCCCACGACAGGGAGGTTGGATTAAACGATCTCTAAGGTCCCTTCCAGCCTAGGACAGTCTATGATTCTAAGATTCTATTTGCAGGCGGATTGGCATGACCCGGTAGACCTTCTGGGTAAGAAACGATCCATCAGGTGAGAAGAAGGAGACACTGTCCAGACAATTCTGTAGTGAATGATCCACCGACGGCAACAGCCAAGGGTTTGGCCTTTCACCCTGAATCTGCACAGAGATCATAGGATTCTTCCGTAACACCGTAAGTTGTCCTTAAATAGATGGAAAAGTTAGCACCTGGTGCTCCAGGCAGCAACAGTTCTCCAGATTTTTGTACAACTGCTCCCTTATATTGGTATTGCTATCCTGGGTGCATATTAACCATGATTGAAACAACGCCCATTGGAAGTCTTAAAACCTTAACCACCAGTTTTACTTCTAAAATAAAGTAAACTGCCAAAAGTTCTGATAAAAGTGACAATTTATATTTTTAAGTAGTACATCCGGAATTTTCCTATAGCTGTAGACAAAGGAATTCTTACCCGGATAAGTATAAGAGCACCAATAAATTTAAGGTAGCTTATGCAAGTTAGGCACTAATGAATGTCATCTTCTGTTTTGTCATGAAAAAAGATCTTTCTGCTGCTAAAGGAGACTGATTTAGATTATGAATAGCTGTAGTGATTTGCAAAAATGGCTCCAGAGAGATAGACTGAGATTCCATATACTCATGGCACTTGAGGTTTCTGCCCTTTTTGTTGAAAATTAATTTGTCCTGTGGGTTATTGGATTCTAGCTCAGCCAATGTATATTGCTCAGTCATCACAAATTTACTTAAAATTTAGTGTAGCTGAAGTTCATTCAACAAGACAAAAGTCTACAGTTGAAAGCTTCCAAAAATCTTTTTAAAAAAACCTGGCTAACGGTGTAATTGAAAGTGCTGGAATCAAAGGAGATTTACAAAATGTTTCATAAGCATCAATATACGGTTTATGATGTTATAGAGACTCTTCGGATGGCACAAACAAATGAGTGCCTTGATGCAAGGGCCTTTTAGTGTTTGGTCCTATGCCTCGAACTCAAAACTTACATTCCTAAAATGAAAAAAAGATGCCTGGTAACATGTTCTACAGCTTCCTACACTGCTTCTTTAATTTGACACATCTTTTTTTATGGAATAGGGGGAGGAACTCTGGTTATAAAATGTCAAAATGCCTTCCCTTACATAGTGTCTCTGTTCTTTGTTTTTCTTCCCCCCTTTCATTTTTTCCTCCCCTTCCTCTCTTTGTTTACCTTCAAAGCATGAGTAGAAATTTTGTTTGTATTCTTTGGAATCCCCACCCAGGCGGTGCATTTACTTCTTAGCATTAAACATCCCGGATGCTTGTGAATTTGATGTCCCAAAGACAAATAGGTTAAATGTTTTTAAAAAAAGAATAAATCTAATTCTGTTCAAATCAGCAAGCTCCTTGTTTAAATTAAAAGGCTGTAACTAATTTGATTGATGGGTCCAAATCATCTGTTGGTGATTCTGGCTATTGAATCACCACCAACAGGGAGCCCCAGTAAAGGTTATCAGAAATACAATCGCACAAAGGTGCAAAAACTAACATGGGCAATGGTATAAGGAGGAGTGATTAAAGAATAAGCAGATTTTAAACGTTCACAGGAGAGTGGTTTTTCATTAACTATAAAGGATAAAAATCTTCTTGAAGGGAAATAATTCTCCTTATTTTAAGCTTTATCGGAAACAGTTTCATGTCTCATTGAAATGATGAGGATTTTTTAAAAGAAAAATATAAAGGCAGATCGAACTGATGGCATATGAGAAAAGCCCATTTTGTGCAATGCTGCTGTGGATGGTTCCCAAGTAGTAAGTCTATAAACAGTTTGTTTGTGTTCTTTCTACTAGGAATTACGTTTTTGAAAGAGAGGGAAAAAATTAAAATTCAGTTTAAATTTAATAATAAAATCACTTCATACACATCTCAGTACAATAAGAGGAAACCTTCCGAATAAAAATTTGCACAGAGTCCAAATCTCTGTTCAGCTGGCTATTTTTTATGTTTCAGTTTTTATTTTTTTTCCCTAGCTCTAGTGATATATCTGAATACAACTGATCAACCTTAAGCTATAAGGATCTCATCTCTTTGCTTGATACACAAGGCTTATACAATTGCAAGAAATGAGATACAGTGCGATAACCAAATCATGACACAATGAACTGGAAATTTTAGATTAATAAACCTCTTTCAGAAGAGAACTAAATAACTTTTACAGTTTTATCTATGGCTATTTGTTTCTTTGAAGATTTATGGTCCTTGCAACAGATATGCATCTTATCTTTCACTCTTCAGATTAAAGGAAGATGATTTTAAACAGGCTTCTGACTGGCATAATTTGGAATCGCAGATGATCTCCCTTGAAAAAAATGCTAAAAGTGAACTCGCAAGTCAAATGAGAATATCATTACGTATATCAAAGAGGGCTGAGAAAAAAAATATATTAAAAATCTGCGTACAGCTAAACAAGATCTAACCCCTGTTATTGTGACCTGGTATCCTCAAGCAGCACTTGATCAGCCACGTGCGATCCGTAAGGCTTAACGAGGAATTAAAACTTTTCCTGCCCCTGCTGCTGCTTTAATTGATTGATGCTAAAAGTTTAGAAACTCAGATCTAACCAGCTATTACAAAGCTCCTTTAACCAAGCCTTCTCCTTTGAAAGCGGGATCCTCAATTGAAACTGGCAGCCCACATTTTTAGGTTTCAAGCCGCTCTGTCATTCTAGGAGGAATGTGTCTGCCACTTCAGACGAGAGCTGGAGCTGAAAGACATGTACTTTGAATCAGAGAATCAATAGAACACTTAATGGACAATTAGGAGAACAGCTGTAGGACTGTCAAAGGCCCATCTGTACCCAGCTCCAACAGCCTCGGCTGGACAGAGCCCGGAAAACACAGCGGCTGCCCCGGGGCCCTGCTCCCCTCACAACAGCTCCTTTTCATTTCACCTCTCCTGTTAATATAGTATGCTTTTTCTTTTCTTTTCTTTTTTTTTTTCATTATAAATTTTAACACGTGTAGGAAATTATGGAAATTACTTGGGCCATTTGTCAACTCACATCACGCGAATTGATCAATAAATTTCTCCACTTTGTTGTTAATGTAGATAAATTTTGGCATTTAATTAAGCTACAGCGAAAATGCGGCCACTTTTAATTTTGGCAGATGCTACCTTTTCATCTGTAATACAGGAATACATTGGCAAACACGAGCTGGTCGCTAAATATTTATAGACAACATGGCAATTCCTAAAAGAGTTATCATCAACGATTTTGGTTCTGAAACAATTAACATTGTTTAAAAGAGCTCATGCGGAAAGTTGAAATAAATTCTGAACAGCAGATTAAGTTATGGCTACACAGATACATTGCATATATATATATAAAGCATATAAATCTATACATGTTATAAACATCTATGCTCACACTGATTATTACAGGAATACTGTCTATGGCACGTATGTGCATGAGCATATGTAAATTCTCACAAACCAAGGTACAAATTCCTTTATGCATAAATGCTCACACATCTTTACTCTCTGTGTAAGAGATCACACATCCTTATTCTCTATGAATTAGACCTGTCTAGCGATATTTATCGGTAGTGGCACTGCTTTGCAAAAATGTAACCAGAGGGATTGAGCTCAGGAGGTAACATCACAAAAGAAAACGTTTTGTACATAAACATTTTATACAGAATAACTATGAGCCAACAAAGACACTACTGTTTATCGTAATATATTTAACTTTTTAAAATACTTTACAAATTTTCTAAGCATGTATAAGGCAGGGATTAGCCTTTAAACTTCCAGGTGGTTTTTTTTTAAGCACACACAGATTTGGCCAGACAATAAGAAACATAAATGAACATTTTAGGCTTTCTATATGGCCTTAGGGACCCCGAAATGAAATCCTGCCTCTGACAGCCAGAGGCCCCAGACGCAGCGCTCAGCAGCCAGGCTTGACATGATAAACTGCTGGATCTCAGGCGAGTGGGAAGGGGAGGAGGTTGCCTGGTGGTGATATTGCCAGTGCCCCTGGGGTAGGAAAACCTTGAAAACCTTTTGCTGGTTTTGCTATAACCGCCCCCCGACCAAGCAGGCTCCCTCCCCAACCTGCAATTTTTGCTGAAGAACTTGCTTATCGTTTATAGGACGGTGGTGCTGGCTGCATGAACTTGCAGACAGGAGAAACCACGGAAGAGGGAATGTGGTGGTGGTCACCCAGTCCTAATCCTCATGAAGGACTCCCAGTCACTTGAGCTGGCAGGTTCAGCATCGCCTCACACTCGGGCAACAAAACAATCCAATATTCAAGCACCAGGCAGATGGGCAGGCATGCAGCATCCCGTAGGTAAAATTCCTTTTGCTTGACTTTCTCAGTTTTCACTGCTGGACAAAAACATCTGACTTGAGAAGAAGGAGGAAAAAAAAAAGAAAAAAAGACCCACTCAGACACACCAATCATTTTAAAAGTGGAGTTTCTGGGGTTGGTGGATTTGTGACCACTGCAGCATCTTTTATTTTCAGGTTTTTCAGAGAAACTCGTCAGCAGATTTCTTAAAGTTGTTGAGGAGAACAGGGAAGAGGACTGGGATACTGCTCAGACTGAGACTAACTGGCTTTTAGCTGAGGATTTGCAATCCACACAGAGAGAACAGGGAATCCAAATGCAGTTTTCTCTGGTTTATGAACAGCGTTTGCACCACAGGGAAATATCTGGACAGTACAGAACACACTCAATAAATACAGAACATTCTAACCAAATCTTGAGTCATTGAAATTATCTCACTGGCCTTTTCTCTTAAAGGAGAGGCTTTGTCTCAGCTTACCAAGCCTTTTTTTTTCTTTGCATTTCCCAGCGCAGGCATTTACTCCTCCTGGACCGGGTGAACACAGGGGTCCATCAGTGCATGTCTGCGGTCCTGCCCCTGCCAGAACCTCCTCCTGCCGAGCCGGAGCACTGCTGCCGAGGACGTCCCACGGCCCAGCTCTCCCCGCAACTCCTGTGATCTGCCACGCAGCCAACCTGTGCCCAGACGGGCTCTCCTGGCGCAGCTGCGCTCTCCACACCCTCCGGAGAGCCCACACATATGTACGTGCAAAATTGCACGCAGGTGTGTAAAGAGGAGAGCGGTCCAAATGGAGGGTGACCCAAGGAGATGGTAATGGGTCTCCCCAGCTTAAGTTGTACTTCTGATGACACGATGCTCCGGTGAGTGGAGAGAGGCTTGTGGGGATGGGATGTGTTGCTTTTTTTTTCTTTTTTGTGGCCTGACACGATGGCCAGTGCGTTTCATCTCAATTTCTTCTGATGAAATTAGAGCTTGGAAAAACCCAAAAATTTAGCTTAAAGGTAAAAAAAAAATCTCCGTGTCACCTGCAGTAGTTAAATTTCATGGGGTTTCATGGGGATCAGTGGTGATACTCACTGCTTGGATGTTTTAACGCTCACCCTTTCTCCCCATCTCTGGAGTGGAAGCCGAAGCAGGAACTGAGTGTGAAGGGAACTGTCCCAGCACCGCACCCCAGAACCCCGACCGCGGCTCTCACGTCACGCCTCCAGCCACGCCGCGGTGTCCTCTTCAGTGAAGTGAAAGATGTTTTCCAGTTAGAGAGAGCCGTGCCTGTTTCTCAGCCTGATGGCATTATGAGGATTATTTACTAAGTTTTTAAAGGTGAAGACCTCAGCTTGAGATAGGAAGGGATTACACTAGAATGAGCAACAAAAACACCTATTAAACAATCTTTGTTTATAAAAAATCTCAATAACAAAAAATCCATTCATCTGTTTCACCAGTAGAGTATTTTTGTGGGAGATGCCTGTTTATCTGATTTATTAGAAATGCTCCACTGAGACACAAAGCATTTTTCTAATAAACCTAGAGGTTAGTACTATTGTTTTCAGTACAGCTGACCCTTGGATTTGCTGTAAAACCAGCATCATTAGAAATGCTCCATTGGTTATATTGGAGCATTTCTAATGAATCAGAGGGTCAGCTCTATTGAAATAATGTAAAATATCGAGATTCATGAGAAAAACTCCATTGAAATGCATGGAGCGTTTCTAATAAATCCAGATTTTAGTGGAGCTCAACCCTGAATCCATTAAAACGTTATGAAAAAAATAGTTACTGAGCATGCACCTTAAGTATTTTTTTCTGCGTTAATCTCTCATTTACTTTAAAATGCGTTGTAAAAATAGCAAAAGGCATCAGCGAAAATTTGTTATTTAAAGTCTGCCATTTCCTGCACTTATATACGAGCAGGGAACCTGCCGGTGCCACCAGAAAGGCAGCCCCTGGTCCCTCCCAACACATGCTTGCCTTGCCCTGCGCTCAGGCAGCTCCCAGGGAGGGGGATGCACAAACCCAGAACCGTAAGCTCCTCATACCCCCTGGGGCATGCATGGCCCTCGATTTACTGCCCCTCACACCCCCACATACCAAACAGGAACACGTGTTGGAAGAGTTATGGAGCTTCTGGTTGCAACCATCTGGGGAGAAGCTGTTGAGGTATCTCAGGCTTTTCTCAATGTGGGGCTTCACTGAAGAAGGGCTCATGGTTTTCCCCACGGCCACTTCACAGAGAGTGGTGTCTGGCAGTTCTAGATGATCTTAGAGGTCTTTTCCAACCTGCATGATTCTACGAATTCCTGGGAGAGAGCCTCCTTGTCCCCATAGCAGGCTAGTCTCAGCAGGATCCCTTTGTCCAGGGCTTGCTCTGAAAGGAAGGCCCAATTCTTCAGCTGGATATTTAAATGCCAGGTGTCTATGGCCACTGAAGGTGGAGTCACGGTCCCTGGAGGTGTTTAAGGAAAGGCTGGATGTGGCGCTTAGTGCCATGATCTAGTTGGTGTGCTGGTATTGGGACACAGGCTGGACTTGATGATCCTAGAGGTCTTTTCCAGCCTCAATACTTCTGTGACTCTGTAATGATCATGAAAAGCAGCTTCATGGGCATTGTTCTCCCAGAAGTACCTCAGTCCTCACTTTGCAAAGGGCCAGCTCACTAAGAATATGCCTTGTGTAGCCTAGGAAAGAAGCTGAGCCTGAAGTGCCTTATCCTTTACCGAATAATAGATGTAGAAAAGGGTCTCATAACGGCTTCAGGAAAGGGCATCTTAAGCAAAAGCCTCGGTATCAGATCCAGGTGTGATGCATTCAGGACAGATGTCCCCAGATGAGTTGCCAGGTATCTTGAGATTGCCACAGTTCGCTGGTGTAGTTACTGATGGAGATATTAT
The DNA here is from genome assembly GCF_000703405.1 of Apaloderma vittatum. Classification (NCBI taxonomy): domain Eukaryota; kingdom Metazoa; phylum Chordata; class Aves; order Trogoniformes; family Trogonidae; genus Apaloderma; species Apaloderma vittatum. The sequence continues at coordinate 301 of NW_009706737.1, read as the reverse complement.
ATTGTCTGTACTCAAAGAAAAATCACAGCCTGCTTTCCCCCACAAGTTAGATCGTTTGTTCTTAATTTGTGATCGCAAGGCCAACAACAGAATGAGACTTTTTTTTTTATTCCTGCCAAGCTGAATTGGATTTTCCTACCATTTTTACTGTACAACACTACTCAAAACCTGAGGGAATTTTGGGTTTACTTGAAGGCAGACTCAACAGCTGTAATCTTCTAAGGGTGTATGTCCTAAAGATGAGATGGTCTTGGCTTAATGCAATTTCCGACATTTTTCACAGAATCACAGAATCACAGAA
>NW_009706736.1:0-201 GCF_000703405.1 Apaloderma vittatum | reverse complement strand
TTTTTTTTGGTGTGAGGTGCAGTGAGGATGCATGCTAGCAGTGTGCAGGTTTTTGGAAAGTATATTCAGGAGCAGTCTTTAGTCTTTGGGATTTTTTTTTTGTTTTGGAAAGGAGATTGGAGAATGGAATATATAGAAAAAATGCAAACCTCTTTGTAATAACTTCCATGCAAATTTGTTAGTGGCAGGGGGGGGGGTGGG
>NW_009706735.1:54121-63036 GCF_000703405.1 Apaloderma vittatum | reverse complement strand
AAAATCCGGCCAGGCCAACCCAATACACCTGCTTGAAAGGGGCCGTGACAGGCAGGGAGTCACCGCCACCTGCGCACGGCAGGTCTCCAGCACCCTCTCCCCTCCGCGTAGTTTCTCCTCCATAAAGACAAACTGCAGCAAGTTGGCAGACCTAGTATCTATACATAAAATCAAGGCAAGCTAACAGAGTTGCACGTGTAGTGCACAGCAGTTAGTTAATGGGACCAGCGTGGCCAGTGCTGCGGTTGGTAGACAGTGTTGCTCCTTCAAATTCAGGATATTCTCGAACTTTGAGCTTTGCAACTGAAAGATAAAACTGAATAGGTTTTGTCAGTAAGTTTAGTAATCCAGGCTGGCAAAGCAGTTATCTTCAGAAATATGTTTTAAAAAATAGTCTTTAATGTATAATCATCTTAAATGGAGTACTCTTTTGCTGGAGTTGTGTTTGGGAGAATGAATGGGATAACATGTAATATGAGCCAGATGAAAAATAATATGATTAGATTTCTTCGCTGGGATGAAAACTTGACTGCTTGCACCAGAAGCCTGGAGACCCTAAAGTATTGCTGTAACAGGCTGTAACTTCATGCATGAGGTAAGAAAACAAGTACTGGTTTCACAGACTATTAGTATTTATGCCCTGAATATACTTTGAGAGTGTTTGAGGTGCTGTAGATCCAGTATCATAACAATTAATAGACCTAAACTCTGATGAGCTAAGGATTAAACTGTTTTAGAAGCCTGTTAGCAGGCTTTCAGCTAGCTAATGATAAAGTATTTGTGAGTTAAGTGGGAGGCTTATTTCCAGGAAGTTCTCATGAGTTTTCGGTGCAATACTTGAATCCACAAAAATCCATATAAAAACAGCCCCTAAAGCACAGAACTGAAAAGCAAGGACCTGAGATGACTTTCTAGCCCTGGTAGAGACTTCTTGTATGGTTCTGGAAAATCACCTAGCATCCTTCTGTGAGGCAGACCCTATAATAGTGTTGGCCTGCCTTGCCGAGGTGAAGGGGAGGCTGAGGAAAACAGTGACTGCAAAACAAGAATCTCCCATCAGATGTCAGAACAAATGGTTTGGTTTTGATGGAGGTAATCTCGAGTATAACTAATAACTGCTGATTTATAAATCAAGTTATGAAAGTTTAGTAAATGCATATTTCTTTAGTCAATGCTGCAGTGTGTTACTAGCTGGGAGTACTACATGGATTTACTTCATATCTGCATATTTTCCCCCTTAGATACGCAGCAGCAAGAAAAATGTTCAGTTTTTCAGATGTAGGTCAGTTCAAAGAAATACCTAAATGTTCAAAATTTTCTCTGACTCCCTTGATTCCACTAAATTGATTTGGAAATCTGTCAAACATAGTCTTTCTTCACTCTCAGCAATTGCTGAGCAACTTGTCATTCAACAATGTTACTGTCTGCTGGGATAGTTCTTCACCCAAGCCTGGGGAGTTATTTCTTGTCTGTTATAGCAAGTGACAAGTTTTGAATGACATCTACTCTAGTACCAGTAGTGGAATTTACATTGGAGATGAGAAGAACTGCTGCTTACAAAGAAAGAGAACTTGAAATTCACATGCTAAAGTCAGATCGGTGAGGCGTTCAGCTCAGTGGGAACAGTAACAACAGTCGGTGGGGTGAGATTTAAGTAAGGGGAAAGAAAACAAGGATGAATGAATCCATAGTTCTTTGAATGTGCTTTTCTTCACTCCATGTAGTCATTGGTAGAGGCACTGGGTTTGTGAACAGTTTTAGAATATGCCTGGGAGTGATCAGAGGTTGAATTTAGACCCTTTTTGGGACATACATGGATTCTAATGAATCCTTCCATACATTGCTGATACTAATAATGTTCACTGTCTTAAGTGATAAAGCTTGTTAACTCTCCCCATGGAAGCTTCTGAGGCACTGAACAGCAAGTGAAACACGCAGACGCATCCAACTATTAAGTCTCATTTTTCTGCACTAGAACTGGAGATAATTGCTTTTCTCTCTTTGTTTAGCACTTTCAGACCATGTTAAAGGCAAAGTTGAGTGTCCTAACTCTTCGGAAGGAGCCTCTCCCAACAGTGATCTTCCATGAACCAGAAGCCATTGAGCTGTGCACCACAACTCCCCTCATGAAGACCCGAACTCACACTGGATGCAAGGTACTCGCACACATAAACTTCAGGAATGGACCACTGTGAAGGTGTCCAGCATGCGTGTCAGGACTTTGAAGACCCCAAAGTAACCAACACTGAACATTGTTGTTGTTCTGGAAATTCCACTAACTGCTACTGTTACCATAGGTTTCTAAATCAAAAAAGTCATTGAGTGTTTCTGACCAGAAATTCTGGACTTCAGGAAAAAAGATTTGGGTTGTGGGCACATTGCGAATTGTGGCAGATCTCTGACAGCCCACAGTGGACACTGGTTACCGTTAACACTGCCATTGTTTCTTTAAGTGCTAGTGCTGAGATGGGAGACAGCAGTCTGTAGTAATAGAGGTATACAGCTACTGAAATAGGGTTGCAGCTTAAAACTCAAGGTTAGGTTTTCTTGGTTGTTACGTTTTGTGTTGCGGTTGTTTTTTGGTGTTTTTTGTGAGAGAGGAAAAAAGGAAAAAAGGGATGGGGAGGAGATCTTAATTTGTTTAAGCAGCAAAATGAATTTGCTCAGTTACATCAAAGCACAGCTTCTGAAAAAGCTTCTCTTCTGTAAAGTTTAATGGCTTAAGAGTTTTGAGTGTTCTTCTGTGGTAAGAAACCATATAAAAAACAAAACAAATAAATCTGCTTTGTTTGCATCTTCTGTTGGAGCCATTTTCCTTGGTCGCTGAGGTCTCCTAGACTTGCAGATCAATGGGCAGCCTTGCAGACTGAGCTGGGTACCAGTTTGGCCTCTGCTGCCAGTCGGGGCTCAATATCCAAGTCCCCCTCACCTAGCCCGGCTGCCAGTTGTAGGGAGAATCCTCCCACCCTTGAGAGTCTTGGTGGAAATAGAGAGAACTGTGCTTCAGCTTCCATTGCTTTGTGAAGTGTCGGCTCTAGAAGAGCCATTGCCTGATGCTCCGTGTGTTGGATAAGGTCCAAAGTGTAATTAAATGTCCTAACCTCCTCCCCTGGCCTTGCGTATGCTCACATGTGTGGACACGCTCTTTCTTGTTGGAGGATCTGGTGTGAGACGGGGTTGGAAGAAGTTGCTTCTGTGTGTGGATGGCAGAGGCTCGGGGCAAGCCTTGAAGAGCTTTGCTTGGGCCCCTCCACATCTGGCCTCTCCTCAGCAAAGTTTCTCCTTGAGAAGTGTCATTTTTCTTTGATTTTTTGACTATCACAGTAGCCAAGAAACAAGACCATTGCTGGGTGTTGAAGCAGTGCTGCCCTGTGCTGGCGCAGAGATATGCAGGGCGAGTGACCCTAATGTGCTTTGTACGGTAGCTCGTAGCATCTGCTTTTCCACAGAGATGTCTTTTGTCCTTTACGTGTGCATCTAATGAATATTTTTGAGAATATTAGCTATCATTAAATGGTTCACAAAGTATCTGTCTTTCACCCATAGTGAAGGAGAATTTGGACATAATAATGCTTTCTGAAATCAGTTTATCTCTGTGAATCTGTGTAGAATTTAAATGGACATTTTTGCTTAACCTACAGTCTTTCAACTGGAAAAGATGAATTACAGAGAGATGTTGAGCCCCTCAATGAGGAGAATTTCATTCTATATTTAGAGATCTCTTTTATTTATTATTTTATTTTCCTGCAATGTAACATAGTAGTGGTGACTAGGGAAGATCTGCCACCACGCTCCCCTTCTCCTGCTGGCATTTTTGTCCCTTCTCCCCTTCCTCCTGTAGCTAGCTCACCTCCTGCCAGTGCTGGAGTCTTTCGGCAGTGTTTTTGAGGTGGCGGGCAGCCCCTCTTCAGATGATTCAGCAGTTGTGATTGCCAGTGCCTGCCTTGGGAAGATTCCACGTGTATGTTGTTCCTATGCTAAGAAATCTTCTCCAGTCATTAATGGAAAGGCTCCATTTTACCCAGTCTCTCTAGTCACCGCCTCTTTCTTTTTCCTCTCTCCTTGTTTTCTGACTAAATGTATTCTTCTCTTACGGGTCTTGTACCCTCCATCTCTTTATAGGTAATTAATCTTCCTCCCTCCCTGTGATTATTAGTTTCTTGCTAAGTAATATGATAATAATGTTGCTGTAACAAAGCCAGAATTTTATACTGCAAGCTTTCGCTCTGTGGGGTCTGATCTTTCATTTTTCTTCCAGGTGTAAGGGGGGGAGATGCTGTAGAGTCACTGGTGCCACAGAGCCTCTCTAGTTCCGAGACATAACCTTGTCAGGATAGAGCATAGCATCCAGTTTTTACTCTTTCATGAGTCACTCTCTTTTGATCCTTAATCGTTTTATTCCTCTTGACTGAAATCCCTCCAATTTTTTCTATGTAATCTAATTAATGAGATAGCATCATTCTTCTGACAGAGGCTCCAGACATCTTATTTTATTGCACAGCTTTAACATATAAGCCTCAGCTGATTATGGGAACTCGACACATGCAACAGCACTGGTTTGCTGTTCAGGGGTCTGAGCATTGGGTTTCTTACACGATTGTTCTTTTCCTTGTCCTTTCATTGCAAGACAGGCTTGTCCTGTTTCTCTTTCATTTGACATGAGCTGCTGAATCCTGAAGAAACAAAACTTTTCTGCTGAGGTCCAGTCTCATTCTGTAATTGGATGGGACGGTTTTAAGAACAGCAGAGATTGCTTGCTTGACATCATCTAGGGGGGACCCTCAAAATCTGGAAAGTTAAAAAATTGAACAAATTCTAAGTGCTTTTCTTTCCTGCCTGATTCCAGGTCTGATGCAATTTAGTTGCCATTGTGTTTCCTAACATATATTTTTTATGTAGAGAAGAAGGCTTAAGACTTGTTACTCCTGTTACTGCAGGTCTGCACCTGCCCTACTGGGGCTGGCTGTGCTGTTGCCAAATCACGTGGGCGTGATGTCACCAAACAAGAGAAACAGATAGTATTTGCACTGGTTTGCAGCAGAGAGCTTTAGCTGCACGTTTTGGAATTTGTGGTGCTGGTTGCTTAGTGAGATGGGGTTGACTCAGAGGCTGTAGTTCCCAAAGGACACCTTCTTGTCCCCTCTTCCTCTCCTTTCCTCACTAGTCCTCTTTGCAAATGGGCAGTGACAGCCCTGTGCCCTGGGGTTGGACTATTGTAGTCCCATTCAGCAGATTTCTGAGTACAGAGCAGGATTTCTGGGTACAATAAAGCACTTGGACTCTGGATTTTTCCTGAGGGGTCATTTGCTTTTGTTTGAGCCGTGGTGTATGTTAGGTGAGAGAGGCAGGTCTTCGCTTTTCCTTGCTGGACCACACTTTCAACCATTGGTTCCTAATTTGCCCTTATTTAAATAGAGTGTGTGATTTAGATGTGTGTATATAAAAATGTGTCCATCCTTGTTCATATCCTAAAGATTTTGATGAGACTGTGGCTGTTTTGCTTGCAGGCCTTACATGTCAAAAGTGCAGTCTTGTGCTTCAGCTGGAAACCTCCTCCTCCCTTATCACAACACTAAGTACCAACAGATGGAAATGGAAAATCTGGAGTATCTCCAGGAAATAAATTGCTCTCTGCTCAGAAATATGTGCTTTCGCTGTGCCTTTTAACAGATTTTGTTTAAGTTCTATGTGTTTTATTCTTCCTTAATGTCCTAATCGGCTTACACTGATTCTAATGTTTCTTGATTTCAGTCCCTTTGAGCTATGATGGTGGCAGGAAGGGAACTGTCTAAATGACTCTATCCCTTCTGCTATAGCTTTTCCAGGCCGTGCTGCAGTAACGCAAAAGGACAGAGGTTAAAAATGCTGCCTGCGATTTTTGAAGTAGTGTCATAGGTTTAACTTTTTTTTCTTTCTATTGAAAAGCACTTCAAAGTGAAATCGGTGTTGAATAATCGGTAGCTCGTTGTTATCCTCCTGAGTCAGGTGATCTTATTCCTCTGGTTCCTGCCAGTGGACAAGCTTTTCTAAGCAGCCTGGAAGGCTGAGATGAGAGGAGCATAAACAGTGTTAATAATTGCTTTTCTTAAATGGGAAGATATATTCTAATGATATGGCATTGGCAGGCATGATACCCATTGCTTGCCTGTCTTATTGGATTGAGTTGGTGAGCTTATTAGTTCTAGCTTTGTGGAAGGTGTGTTGTTGAAATTTCTTAGGCTTCTTCCCCTTCATTGGTCCTCAAACCCAAAAGTAGGTGAACGACTCCCCTCTGCTGCACTGTTACTGTGTGCAGGTTGGTTTTGTGTGTCCTGCTACTGAATCAGTCAAAATTAATGTAAAAGGAACATTGTCTCTCTTTCAATACCCAGAGACCAAGGTGCTTTTTCCTGTTTATCCTGTCCTGTTGGCTCAAAAGGGCTGAAAGTAATGTGCCCTAAGAGTTTCTGAGATGAGGAAATCCAGATGACATAAATGTGTGGTCAATAGTCTAGTGCTTTACTTAAATTTTTGTACATAATTTAAAAACCCTACTCCTCTTGAGCACTTCTTGCTGTTTTGGCTACTGAAACCATAAATGGTTGGAAGCTGCACGTGCTCCTAAAACTATCTCACTTTATCATTATGAAGCTTAATGAAAATGTTCTCTTTGCAGCTACAGCATGGCCAGGAGTGATTGTTTTGAGTGCAGGTTTATCCAGCTGTGAATAAAAGTCCAGCTAGTGATCTGGTCTTCACTACCATTTTGCAAGTCTGTAATATTGAGATGGCCATTAACTTTAATCAAGAAATAAACATGTGAGACAAGCTGAACTGTGCCTCGCTCCCGAGCCTGCCATTTTCCACAATGTGTAATGTGAGTTTGAAGCACAGAGCTTATTTTCTTCTTGCCTCATTAAAGGCCTTCTGTTGTTATCCTTAAGCATTACATATTTTGTACTGTGACTTGAGAGCCTGTTTTTCTGCCTCTTTCTCCTCTCATCAAGTGAACCAAAAGGATGCATGTGAACTCTTGCATGGGGCAAATCTCAATAGCTGCAGTATATTTAGATATAGAGCTCGTTGGTGAGAGAGATACAGAGGCTTTAATGATGTATTTTCCAAAATCAAAGTGCATCAAATATACTAATGCCCTAATAAGTATCCTACGTAAAGATGAAGTATTTTGTTTACTTTTTCTTCACGTAGTGTAGTGCTTAATACTGAAGTTAGAGAAGAGTAGACTACTTGCAGAAGCCTTGCTCGTGGCTGTGTCCCAGAATGCTTCAGAGAATTTGGCTGAATCTCATTCTCATATTGAAAATGGGGAGTTGCATGTGCTCATTTCTTTTCCAAAATATGCCTGTTTGGCAAGGTCCTGCCATGCACCTAAGACAATAATGACAGCTTTGCCGTGGACTCCATGGTGAGCATGTGGGGTGTAACTATGCAGGACGGCAGCCACGTTCAGGCAGCACACACTGCTTGGTGTTTGTCATTGGCTGCTTTAAGCTTCAGAGAGGGTCTCTTGCATGTGATTTCATTTGAAAAAAAAAGAATTATTACATGCACAGGAATCCCATTTATGTCAGTGAGGATTTATGTTTTAAATGAGTGCAGAGGAGCTAACAGAAATATGAAGAGTAGATGCAAGTGGAGAATGTTGTTAGACCATTGTAATGCTTCATTTTCTGAAGTTCGAGTCTTAGGTGAAGAATATAAATCAACTAAAGCAATTGAATTGGTCTTAAATTGAGCATGCTTTAAACAGGATCTTCTGCAGCATTCAGTTTTGCTGTGTTGGATGTATTTTGGCATAATATTACTTGCTTACCAGTAAAGTGGCATTGCAAGGCTAATGTATTCTGAGAGCAGTGGAAGTTGTGTCCTGTCAGATATGTTGGTGGTATTTTTTTCCCTACCATTTGCACCAGTGACATTTTTCAAGCCATGGTTCAAATAAAGGGCATCTTGTTATTCAGGACGTTCTTGCATCCCATCTGAAAATGGTCATATATTTCAGTCAGCTTCATGTTTCTGCTTTAACTAACAGGAGAAAGTATAGGGCTGCTTTCTACACATAGCGGGGTAACTTTGCTCTGACTGTATGCATGTTAATTAAAGGAGAATGGTTATGCTATTTCTGTTTACTTTTTGATTTTCATTAAGAGTGTGTGTCAAGCCATTTTGAAGAGTTCCATAAAAAGAATAAGACTGCCACCTTGGGAGAAGAGCACTGGTGGCAGGGAAGACTCTTATGATACTGCCACATAGTGCCTGCCAACAAGTTCTGTCTTTTGCAGTCCAGCACAAAGCCAAGATACCAGTATGAAGCACAGCGGCGAATGTGAGGTTTGGGATAGCTACAGATGTATTACGGTATTTATTTTTTGTGCTGTAGAAAATGTCGTGCTCATCACAATTGCTCAGGCAAAGCCTTCTGGTCATAGGAGCTAATTGCGTCCGTAATAATTAAGGTTCAGATATCTAAGACCTAATAGCTTTTGACAGACAAAAATTAAAATGAGATTGAAATTTATTATGGTGGTTACACTGAGCAGATGCTGCAGTCACTGTCAATTGTTTTGTTCTGGTGTGTCCTTGAGAAGCATTTCCATGGGCTGTTTTCCGCGGAAGGATGAAGCTGTGGTCTGTGTGGCTGGAGAGCACAGGGGAGCTGGTGCTTCACCGTGGCCCTCTGGGCACATGGGCCCTGCTGTGAGCTGGCTCTCTGAGCAGGAAGCACCCTTTCTTTGTAGTAAGTGAAGTTATTCTTTAACAAAATCAAAGAACTTCTGGTTCTGTTGCTGTTGCTGTCTGGTACTATTGCAGTGGGCACCTCCCCACTTGTCAGCGTGCTGAGAGAGTTGTTGGCAGATCTTTTTAGGCAGAGATTTTCGCAACAAATATCTGTGGTTATTCTGTGAAGGTATTTT
>NW_009706735.1:49503-54090 GCF_000703405.1 Apaloderma vittatum | reverse complement strand
CCTGAAGCCATGGATATTGTTTCTTTTATTTCCATTAGAATACTGCAGAATTAGCATTTGGCACTGGGTACCCACTGCTTGCACTAGTTTGAGCCAACATGAGCCTTCTCAGGAATTCCTAATCTCTGTTTACGGCTGTGCTGTGCCCCACACCATCAGTTCTTATTTTGAGGCTGATCTGTGTGCTGAAAGCTTCCCACTGAAGCAATTGACATTAGCAAAAAAGGAGACTGAAATTGGATTACAGGTCCATTCTTTTGTAGATGAGGTACCATTGGCCATGTTCATAGATGCACATGCTGCCAGAATGTAGATGAATGTCGCTATCCAAAAAAAAAAAAATGTCATGAGAGAAAAGACTGTCCCATCTGTGCCTGTTTCTGTTGGTCCCAGGAGTAATCCTCTTCTTGTACCAATGCAATATAGTCTGCAATGCAGTGTGATGTATAAATGTGTTACCTTGCAAGAGGAAAGAAATGTTTCCGTTCTTAGGGTTGGGTGTCAGTGTCTGAAGTGAGGTGGCTTTATTTTTGTGTAGTTAATTGAAAGTTCATAGCAATAACTATCTTTAGGCAATACTTTTGGGCAACTTTAAGCTTGACATATTTTATCTATAGCTGATCAACTACCTTTATTGTAATCTCTTGTGAATATTTGACTTCAGGCTTGTGGTAATTCAGTAAGCTTTCTTCTCTAGGATTCTAGATTGTGTAGGAATAGCAAGTGCAACAGAGTTATGATTTTTTATTCTTTTTTCTTCTTTTTTAAGATTAATCTGTCTACTTTCTTAAAGTTTATAGTCTGGTTTGGAAAATTAGTAAGTATTTCTAGGTTAAGAACTTCCCTCGTATAAGTACTCCTGAGTTAAGAACTTCCCCAGTACTATTAACCGAAGAATCTCTGGTACTCCCCTTTAGTCATTTCACAGCAGAGTATGGTCTATCCCTTTTTGGGAACTGCTGTTCATTTGCCTGTTTGGTATCAGAGTTGGTTTCTGATTGCTAGAGCATAGCACGCTGAAGAAAAAAAAATTAGTGAGTTAATCAGCTGAGGGATGGTCATAATTTATTTTGCTGTTCAGGGTTTATTTCACCTGTAGGGCCATGATAACATCTTCTGATTAAAATGCTCTGAAGCTGTAACTAGCATGGCAGTGACCTACACTTGGTAGTAACAAACCTGGGACATAGATAACCTTACATTTAACAGGTACACATACACAACATTTAGAGTGGAAGGAGACTACTTTAACTTAAGCCTTGTGAACAATTGTGAGGCACTCTTGCTGTCTCTTTAAACTCGTTAGCGTGCCCTTACTTTGCAGTCTAGTTGTCATTTTTCTGCTGTGTGACTTGTGTGGCAGTGATGATGGGTGCCTCGCTGGCACAGAAGAGGAGCGAGGCAGGGGCAGGCTTGTGGCTGTCAAGAGCCTCACTTGATAATTTGCGCTGCAAGGCAAATGGCCAAGGGAGGTGCATCTTTCAATTATGTATTAAAATATAAAAAATATGTTAAATTATATTAATATTAAAATACTACTTTGCAACACATTTTTATTCCAATTAGCTCATCAGTAAAGTGGTGAATTTTATTTTGGAGTGAGACATAGAGATTATGATTGTAGAGATCCTTCTGTAATTTTTTTCTCCTACTTCGAATTAGATTGCTCTCCATTAGCCATTACCTTCACATCAGTATGAGTGCAGGAGGTTATAGAGGTGCATAATGTTTCTCACGTTGTAGCAGCTTTTTGCATACCAACCCCTTGCTCTTTTGACTACATGGAAAACTATAAATGTGTCACGCGAGAAGATTTAAATGAGAGCTGTTTAGGTCTCAGACACTCATTCCAGAGCTGCAATTTCTGTAGAGCTGTCTGAGCTTTACCTTATGTGCAGCCATCTCAGTCACGCTGACTGAAATCCTGCTAATTATTTTGGAGATATTTTTGTATGACGTGTCTTGAGAAAAGAGTCTGAGCATCTGTGAAACAGATGAAGTGAAGATTCCTCTGGTGTTTATCAGCAAACATAAACAGGTGGAGCACATCTAGGTTTCTGCAGTAGAGGGAGGGGCTCCGGAAAACATGATTGTTTGCAGCACAGAGGGAAAATCAAGAGGAAAAAGAATTGCTTATATATCTTAATTTGATGGTGCCGGGTCATGTAAGGCCAGTCCAGGAACAGCAGCTTTTTGTTTAATTTCAAGGGCTTTTGTAACTTGTCAGGTTTGTGGAGGAGATGAAGAGGACACTGCAGACCCTCCAAGATGTGAGTTGCTCAATCTGGAGCAGTACGGTGTTAATAGTACTTGTTTATCGATTTGAACGGTGTTACAACATTTACACTTCTTGCCTATGCGGGGTTAGTCAAGGTAATGACTGAAATACATTGTTGCATCAATCTCCTAATTGTAGTATTCCTGAAAAGAAATGGTCTATATATTTCAAGGCAAACCCCGGGAATTCAGAAAAAAAAAAACTGCTGCTGGTACCCGCTAAAGGAAGTGTGTGGTAAGAAGCTGTTTTTGCTGCTCCAGGATGAAAGGCCAGCTGGCATCAGTTAGCACTTTACGCGTATGCGCTTTTTAAGAAATAATTTTTACTGAGCAAGTCTCAAAGCATTTTAGTGTCATGTAGTTAATCCTCGTAAAAATCCTGTGCAGACTGGAAATTGGGAGGTTTAAGTGACTAATCAGTAGTTGCACGGTGAATCAGTTCTGTCTCGTCCTATCTGTCTTTGCAAGGCAGCACTACCTTCACTGAGAAAGGAAACCAAAAATACCACATGAAATTATGGCAATAGTTATGTGATATGTTTTAGAACATCCTTCATGAAGCAATGCCTTTAAACAGTGTATGGGACAGAAATAAGATTTAGTTGTTACATGAAGGACAACTATAAAGGATTAAGTCATTTGTAGATTAATTGACTTCTGTGCTTCAAGTACATTGTTGATGTACTTGGATAATTGCATAGACAAAGAATGATATTTCCCAGTACATGAAAAGAAGCCTTGCCACCTTCTCAAGAAAAAAAGAGACTGAATTTTCTTTTGTATTTTTTAAATGCTTTTAAGAGCACGACTCTGCAAAAATGCAGGCATGCCTGATTCGACCCTGTGTATGAAATGAGTAAATGCCCTTCACTATCTTCTCTAAAGTTTGCGCCCCTTTAAAATGGTCTTCAGTCTGTTTTCCAGAGTAGTCTTCAAAGGCCAAGAAAGTGCAATTAAAACAGACAAATATGTGGCTGAGTAGTTCCTCGGTGGCATGATGTGACCCTTGGGTGCGAGCTGGGTACCTTGCTTTATGACTTTATGGTGTTTGGGTGTCTGGCCCCATCACATGTGGGTGGGGAGGAAGGGTGAGAGCCTGCAGGCTGTGGTTGAGAGGCAGGTGCCACCCCTAAAGTACAGGGGCTTTCTCTCTAAGGTTCCAGGGTCATAAGGAGGAGTTTGGTTTGGTTTCTCCCCCCGCCCCGCCTCCCAGGAGGTAGTTATAAAGGGAGCAGGGAATTAATAGAAAAAAAACCTGCGTAGTTCCCTGGTATCTCGTGCTGCTGGTGAAATCAGACAGTGTACAGACAAATTATCCTGTGATTGTGCCTGACTGCTGCCTCAAGATATGGAGAGTGTTTCCTTATTTCCAGCTGGCAGGAGGGTATGACTGATGCTATAAATGAGGATCATCATTGTGAATGACCTGGAGATGCCCTGTGGTTTAACCTTGGAGTTCAGTTAAGCTGGCGTGCTGGTTTGTGTCTCAGGGCTATCCTTCCGATTAATTCTGCCAAAGCTGATGAGCTGAATGACTTGAAATGTATCAGGGTGCATGTGTCACGTGATGGTGAAAGTGCTGCCTGATTATACAGATATAAAAAGAAGTTTTTAATAGAGTGCTGTATATTCGTAAGCAAATTTCCTGTTCATTTTATAGCTGTACAACTCCACAGCAACTGCACTAAACTTGTAAAATCGCTCTGATATCCTATCACTGAAATATAAAGCACTTTAAGTTCCTCTGAGATGAGTGCAACATGAAAAAAAACCCTATATATTGTGTAATCTAGGAGACATATTTTTTATATTCTACCGAGTGGAATCTGTTTCCTATTTCTTTTGCTGAGTCTCCAGATCATAGAAATGATTGTGGCCATTACTGTGTGGCCACAGCCACACACAAGCCATGGTCTCTTTGTGTCTGGAACAGTTTGACATAATCAGTGTGTCTCTTTAAAATGCTTATTCATCATCTAAAAAAAGCTATGGCTCAATTGTAAAATTTAGGGATGTTTAGTAGAAAATGAACACCACCACACCACCGCCTCCCCAAAGCCATGCACTCCTCACAGATAATGTGTATTAACTTAATCCAGTGTTTCATTCTCCCCCTTCTAAACATAAAAGAAGGGTAAGAGAGTGTTGGCCACTGTTGTCCTGGTCCCCTCGTAAAGCGTGAGTAATGCCTGGATCACTGCCTTGTCCCTGTGTCCTGTTACCTTGCACACCCAGCGAAAGGGCTCAGCAGGAGATGACCACGAGGGTGGTTTCACATCATTAAAGCTGCTTCCCTACCAATCTTCTGTC
>NW_009706735.1:45626-49472 GCF_000703405.1 Apaloderma vittatum | reverse complement strand
AAGAGTGGGCAGCTTCAGTTTAAGTTTCAGATTTTTGCACTGACAATACAGACCCTGGCCATATAGCACTGTCCACCTCTGAACTGTCATGCAGAAAAACACGGGAGTGGTTATGCTGGGTATAGCAGTATATTCTTGTGTTGGTACCATGACTAAATTCTCATGATTTCCTTGTGGTGAGAAATGAAGTTATTTCATTTTACCAAAATTTCAGTGAATCAAAATTGATTTACCGGGTTCACTTCAACATGGAGGGATGAAAGAAGTGGACATTCTGCCCTCCTTCCTCTTTATTTATTTTTTTCTTTGGTAGAGTAGACACCATTATATTTACCTTTGCCTACATTTAACCACAAAATTTAATCTGTTTTCATGTATTTCCTGGAGGGAAGAAATACATGCAAAAGGCTGTATGGACACAAGAAGAATTAGTTTACTATGCGGTATTTTTAACATCCTTCAGGACAACTAAAATGGACATCGGACTCAAAGCAGATCAAGGCAGTTTTGCAGGACTGTGACCAATATGGCTTTGTCTTAGACAAGTTTATGAACAGTCCTTTAGCAAATTATCCGAAAGATTGGTCCAAACAAACAATTTTCCAATTTATCTTGTTTTCAGAAAACAGGAGAAAATAAATTACAAATATTAGAAGGAACATTTTCCTTTTTTCTTCTGAAGCCCACAGAAATAATGTTATCTTGTGGTTCTCTTGTTCCTCTTTGCAGTGTGCCATGAAGAAAATCGGTTATTGCCTTTTTTTTGGTCTGTCATTTTCTTTAGATTGAATGGGGATTGATTGCTCTTCTGGGATGAGTAAAACCAGGCTTTGTCATTCTGTGATATTATGCACTAGCAGCAGAGAATATGAAGCAAGCAATTTGGTGATGAGCCTGATTATCAGTGAATGTAGATTCAGTTACATTATTTCCTGTTCATACAGTTAGTTCTCCTGCTCTCTCCCTCTGGAAGCCGCTTTTTTAATCGTGGATACAATTTTTAGTGCTGTTTGAAGATCATAGTGAGTCTTCCTCTGATATTGGTGGTGGTTAGATTTGGATGAAGAATACTACTGCATTTTATGGCGCCTGTTTCATTTGTTTTTCCTTTCCTGTCCATTAAATAGCATACCTTTGACAGGCAGATGCTGACCTTGACAATTTGTAGGTACGTAGATACTAGAAAAAACAAAGATAAAATGCTCTCTGAAGTTATTAACAGAAGAAGCTGCAAAGCAGAGAAGGACAATTTGAAAATTCAGAGTGATCAGATACTTTTTGTCGTACTTGTTTATTTTTTGATATTTGCATATGCAAAGAGGCCCAACAAGCACAGCAGCGATGGTTTGCTGTCGGAAATGCTCCCTACCGGGGAGTGACTGCTGGGGTAACTGCACGTGCATGCAGAGCCCATTGATATTCCATGTATTACATGTCCTGAGCAGTCTGCAGAACAGAGGTTATAAAAGTGATTTCTGATGAGTTTGTTTCCAAAAGCTCTTCTCACTGTAAAGAAATATTTTTGTTCCTTTGTTATATATTTTTATACTTAATCTGCTTCTTGGCATTCAGTTCCCCATAAAATCAACATCTATGCTTAAAAAATATTTTTTTAAAGGCAGGCCATCATAAAATACATATGGATGTGATGATATTAATTTAAAATTTTATGTTCCAAAAAAGCCTACAGAGGTGAACTCATTCAAGAAACAGTCTTTCACCATACAACACAACATATATTTACCTAAATAATGTTACTATCTCTAGGGGTATTACCAGTAAGAGTGGCAGCAACAGTGAAGGATCATTCTCATGTTTGGGGGAATGCTTTTAGCTTTGCGTAATCCTGTGGTATGTGTTTGAGGTGTATGGAGAAGTACGAGCTTTTTGGCTAGTCCAGGCTTTCCTTCCCGCTATCCATATGTGCTGAGGTGATTTGTGCCTCATCCACACCTTGCTTATATGGGGTAAGAAAAATGGACCCAGATCGTAATCTGTTCTCTATTTGACCTTCAGCAGTGGATGCCTGGAAGAAGGAGAAACTGGAAAGTAAACAAGATGACAGTGCCTGCACCTGGCCGATTGTTCGGTGTTTAAAAGGCGTGGGATGAAGTAGCTTGTGCCTGATCTCAGCTGGTGATCATCTTACAGATCCTCTTATCCTTCAAGCATGAGATGTGATTACCTCATGTTTTTCTGTTTGTGCTCACCTAGCTGTAAATGTAACACCTGCTGTGTTACCTAACTTCATACAGCTGCCCCATTTTATAGCCCTGTAACCAAGGAAGCACACTTCATAAAAAGAGGTAGCCTCTTTGCCTCAGCCAGTAACATCAGGCCAGACAAAGTAAAAGTGATTTTTCCAGCTGTGACCTCTGCAAAAGCTCATAGGCTACATGTGCTACGCCCCATTCCTCAGGTGGAGATGTCCTGCTCTGCCTTTGCTGTTCCCAGTACAATATATGATGCATGTATGGCAGTACAAACACAAAGCTAAACAGACAAAAAAGACCATGCCTGCGGGTGGTCCTATAAATGCTTCAGTCATGCAGTCTGGAGGGTGAGTCTCAATGAGAGGGGCCTTCAGGTCAGAGCTGAGATGTTGGAAATACTTCAGAGTGCTTCATGTTAAGCAGAATATTTAGAAGGGTACTGTCAATCATAGGAAATACCACCAGGTTCTTAATGAGTGCTTAGATCATGGTCTACAAAACAAACATCATGTCCCATGCATTTATAACCTAATTCTTGACATCTCTGCTCGGGTGTCATATCTGTAGAAACTGTCATTTGAAGTGCAAGGGCAATTAAAAGCTTTGTTTGCAGAAGAGAGTGTTGTAGATTGATAAATGACTGGGCCAAAGGCAGTCCAGTGCCAGTCCTGAAATGCAGCAGCATGATCCAATTGCATTCTGCAATAAATTTATGCAAATTAATTGTCTTTCATACTGATGAAAGCTGTTTTCACTCTGAGTGGGATAAAATTACTCTGATGTCTCATCCTGGTTTTTTCCTCCCCTTTTCTCTCCACCCTGACGTCTGGGCATGCACTTTCGTTGTTTTTTTCTTTTTTCCCCTGCAGTTCCTCTCTGTATTCCAGACAAGGAACCTGTTTTTAATTTTTGCGTGTCATGTCTGTCTCATAAAACACACACACTGGATCATATGACTGTTGTGCAATATTAGAGTGCTGTTGAAATTAATATCACATAGAAGGACTTGTAAAGTCATCTTGAAATAAAATGTACCAAGCTTCAAATTCGAAAGGGGCAATAATTCCATAGAGATGACAGAAGTAAGGATACACTGACTGTGAATAACAAGTACTTCTAAAAGCAGTCCTCGTGGCTTCAGCCCCAGTCGCTGTCACAGCAGCTGCCCCACGCAGCCCTCTGAGCACGGCTGGTGGGGATGGCTGCCT
Source organism: Apaloderma vittatum (assembly GCF_000703405.1). Taxonomy (NCBI): domain Eukaryota; kingdom Metazoa; phylum Chordata; class Aves; order Trogoniformes; family Trogonidae; genus Apaloderma; species Apaloderma vittatum. The sequence goes on along the minus strand of NW_009706735.1, from coordinate 46,051 downwards.
CACCCCCTTGATCAGGACAGGGTGAGACTCTTCTCGTTTGCTGCCGCGTGGTGATGGCTGCTGGGCTGTGCTGTACGTGGAAGAAATTGGCCATCCAGTGCTGACCCAAAGTGTAGCCTTTGGATTGCAGTCAGCTCCATTTATGAAAGGGCTACAAATAACTTGGTGATGTTGTTTTGCCCTGTACTACGACTCTGCATGACTAATAATTTAATGAGGTTTTACTTTGCACGTGCTGGCATCTTTGTCCAGTCTATGAGTTCAGTAATACAGTTTCAAGAAGTCTTGGGAATTAGGCAAGTGAAGAAGCTCCTTCATGGGTGTAGGTTGTCGGTTTCAGTGACTGATTTCTCTGTAAGGCTTGTGAATCAGAGATATCACTTAGTAATTTTCTTTTGTAGTCAGTGCTGCATGGTTTTTGAGTA
>NW_009706735.1:13885-45595 GCF_000703405.1 Apaloderma vittatum | reverse complement strand
CAGGAATAGTTGCAGTTTTAACATAAGTAATCCAAATGAACTTTTTGCTCTGACAATAATATATTTTCTAACATGAGACCCCCGGTAGGGATTGCACAGGTAGATGTAGCTCTGCTGATTAAGTGAAAAGAAGTGGGACTTTTAGTGATGCGTGTTGCTGCTGAGTTGCCAAAGCTGATCTAGAAAGAGCTTATTTTCCTAGGACACATGCAGCATCAACTCCACAGCATGTATTGCAGCAGGACCCAAACTATTTTCAGGGTCTTTGCTCTGGGAAGGGTGAACTGGAGCCAAACCCAGACTGTCCTTCTCCATGCTCTTCCTCCCCTTAGCTGAAGCAGCACAGCAAACAGCCAAGCTCCTGATGATCTGAAGAGTGACAGAACAAGGAAAACTGTAAAACATGCAGGATGTTATAGAAGCAAATTAAGAGACTTTGCCAAAAAAAGCAATGTTTTCCAGAATCAACCTGTTGTGCATGTGCTTTAGACACAATGTGAAAAGAGGAGGAGAGTTGAGTGCTCACATGGAGGGGAAGGGCTGAGCAGCTACGTAATGACAGATGGGACGTTATCATTTTGGGATGACTATTTCCTTGAGGGTAATTTTGTATTTCTATCTTACAAAAACATGAATGGGGCAGGAAGGAGTTCACAGAGAAGTCTGTTAACCTGGAGTGTTTATGCACAGTCTCCTCTTGTTACTGCTGCTACTACACACATCTGCCTTGTTTGAGAAATTATAAATAGCTTTCATGCACAGAGTAACAAGGGATGGTCAGCGAGGGTACCCGCACTGTCACATTGCTTCGTTTTTTTCATGAGTTAGCTTCCCCATCCTGGGCATGGATTGGGGTAGGCCATGAAGGATCTGGACCTGAGCAGAATATGCCCTTTAAGTCTGACATGCCTGCGGAGTTTTAGCTGGCCCCTGTACTCGTACAGACTGCTTGTTTGATCGAAATGGCTTCTAGGCCATCCAACATTTCCCTTGTCTCTCTCCTTTGGAGCTTGTCCCTTCTTCATCATGTTGCCTTCAGACTGAGAGCAGAAGTGTCGATGTTCCCTTTGCTGCTTCTGGACACACAAACCAGCGAGCAGGAGAAACATCATAACGTTCCAAATTTGCATGAGAGAGAGCTCAATTGCTACAGAATCGCAGCCCTGTGGTACACCAGGGGTGAGAGCATCTCGCAGTGACACGTCTGGGAGAGGCTGGGGTAGCCTGTCCTGGGTCTGCGGCCAAGGGCTGCCGCTGCTGTGGACTTTGCTGAGAACCTTGAGATATTTCTTCCCAGCACGCGCCAGCTTGGAGGGCTGAGCTGTTTGTCTGTCCCTGCCCTTGGCCAAACCCTGCTGTTGCTAAGGCTGGCACCCAAACAGACTGTGGAGCCAAAGGCAGGAGGGTTTTAAGATCATATCTCGTGGTCCTGAAAACCCTTAATTCTAAAGCACTTAATTTTTGGTAGCTCTTGCAGGACAATCTCTAAGGGAAAACAGTGCCCAGTGAAAAATACCGTCTAGACAGAGAATGCTGGTTAAATTACAGCTTGCTTTATGGAGATGCTTTAATAAGTAAGAGGCACTCTTCCATGCCAAGGGCTGGAAGCAATCGTTTGTCAAAAACAGTTTTTGTTTCTTCTCATGGAGCTTTGTTTTTCAGAAAGACTGAAGCTGGTATACTGTGCTCTGACAAGCCAAAAGCAAACAGAAAGGTCATGGCTTCGTCTTCCTCTCCAGGTTTAAGAGAGGAGAAGGGCGTGCAGCACACAGGTTTCCAACCGGCCAGAGCAAGGTATGGCAGCACACTTCTGTGTGCTGATGTTTTGCAAACTGCAGTTGTTTCAGAGGCACTTTTGCCACATATACATACTTGGACAAAGCAAAATATTTTTGCTTAGGATTCTTGGACTCCCCTTTGCTCCTGTCTTGTCGCACAGAGATTCTTGGAGTTCTTCAGGCTTTTTGTAGAGTTTCTTTGCACTGACTCGAAGGAAGATTTCACGTATATGGTGGTAAATTGTAGTCTAACGAGCTGGTGTAAACCTAGATTTGTTCCAGGGTAGTAACTGAATCAAAATCTGGCACACTATTACCCTGTTATTTCTAGATCCTGAACTTTCCATGATTTAGCTCTAATTTGCTTTATCTTGCACCGTATTATGTTTTAACAATGCTTAGAATACAACCGAATTGTTTTTATAGTGAGTATTTTTAGAAGAGTTAGGACTTCAAATAACTGTTTTTACATCTGGGTCTGTGTTTTGTATGTGCCTGCTTTCTCCATGTTACTCCTATACATATCCAAGAATAGGAGTGTGCCCATGCTACTCTGGACATGGTGAGAGTTCTCCCTGAACAGAGCATCCATGCTTATTCTTCGGCCTTTTCTTGTGTTTTCTCTTGCAGGGGGTTTTTGTTTTGCAGCATAAATGGTTATCGTGTGCCCAGAAGAGGTACTGGTAACACAAGCCTGTAGAATATCTTCTTTCATGGTTCCCTTTATTTTCGCTATTTCAGTACCTTCTGGCTGCTGGCAGATGCAGGTTGCAAACACAAGCTTTCAGTTGTCTGTGATCTTTGACATGCCGTTTTGGATCACAGTAACCAACTTTTGTTTGTTTGTTTGTTTTTTTCTTATTTTTTTTTCCTTTTTTCTTGTCTCATTTCCTGAAGTTGTGGCTTAGGGGTGGCCATGGGTCACAGTGGTGGAACTACTTCATCCCGAAGCACTGGGATGGTACTCTTGAACTGTCTAGATGAATAAACCCTGGATTATTTTACTGTAATTTTGTCTTATTTAAGGAACAGTTCCTAAACAAAACACTGAGGGTAATTTGTATTTAATTTTAACATTCTCTTAGTCCCAGAAAGTATCAAAACACATCCACAGATTCAAAACTACCATAACTAGAATGCCACAAATCTCTTCACTCTTTGCAGCTGGAGATGAACCCAGGACCTTGGCAGTGGTGGGGCAGGTGGGTCCCTGTGTTGAGTCATTCTTGATGAGGTGACAAAGAGAGAGGATGGTGCTCAGCCCCACGGCCTGCTGCTGGCCTGAGGAGCTGTCCTGCAGTGCACAGTAACGGTGCAGTGATTTGGTTTTTCAGTGTTGCATTTCAAAATGAAGAGGAATGCAGTTTCTGATATCAGAGAAGGTGTTGCCACATATGGCCAGAAGCCTTTTTTGCTCACTGGGTTAGAAAGGAGGTAAGCTATCTTTGTAACAAATTCAGGAAAAAGTAGTAGAAATGGGAGTGTTTAGCAGATGAGCTGAATTCTGGAAGCAGTTCTGAAGTCACTAAAAACCCCAATAGTTATTGTTTTGTTTTTCTAGAAAATTAGTTTCTCTTTTGATAACAATTTTTGATACCCTTCCGATTCTCATGGTTGAGAAAATTTGTTTAATGTTTGATTTTGAAGACTTTTTCAACAAAATGTAACACTTCTATTGAACCCTTTCAGTTTTCTATTATTAAATTTACTCTGGGTTTGTTTGATCTGTCTCCTTCTTTCCCCCCCCAGATTAATTTGGTGTCAAATTTGTTATGCAAATGTCCTTGTACTTTATAAGCAGTACATAAAATAATGGATTGGTTTTGATTAAAGGATTGCCCTTGTTAGGGTCATCCTTTAGTTAGTGATTTTTCCGTACAATTTTTTTTTCCTGCTGAAGGCAATACGAATTTGTGCACAGACCCACCAGGGGCCTGGGCTGCAGTGGCCTCAAGGAAAAATCCTAAATTCTTTCATCATTATGTGTTTTGACTATAATGTTTCACTGTTGTCTTTGTAATTTAGTCATTCTTACAGCAAGTTAACAATGTTTTGGTTCTTTTTGCTTGGATCACTGTAATGATTTCTGTAAACCTCATTGAATTTGCTTTCCTATGTGGTACTGTCCAATGTGGGGTTTTTAATTTTGACCAAAGCTCAACCTAAACTTCTTCATTTAGATGCATTTCACAACAAAGTCATGGAAAACACAAATGTTTTCCTTGTTTTGTAATGACGTTACAAAATTGGCAAAACATTATTTAACCCTGGGCCTGAATTCCCCACCTAAGGAGAGTTGCTACCAAAGTTATCAGAATTTGCAAAATCTGGTAGATAAAATGATGTTGTTTAATGGAAATAAGCAAATGATAATGGTTTGAGAGAAGAAATTAATCAGGGAAAAGCTTCAAAGCATTCTTCAGTCAGCTTCGGGTTTTCTCATCCTTTCTACCAATAGAGGCCCTTTTGATGCGCACTAAATGATGCTTATCGACTGAAATGGAAATCTGTTATTTCCTCAGGGACTGATGGTTATCACACAGGCATCCATGATGAAAGACCTACACCTCAAGGAGCTCATCTCCAGCAGCTTAACAGCAGGCACTGATGGTTTTGTCCCTGAAGCCAGAGAGGACCCAGGGTGTTCCTGAGGGCACCCCATCTCTGCTGCGTTAGCCACAGCCTAATGCATCCCTGAATTTTCCGCCTTTGCCAGCATGGAATCAATTACTCTTTCTGTCACTGCAAACTCAGTGCTGTTTGAAGGGCACTTGGAAGGCTTGTGAGGCACTCTGATAATTGCAAGGATAAATTGCTTAGCTGAGGTATCATTTAATGGTGCTGTTGGAGGCTGTGCATGGCAAGAACCGAGCATCAAAGGCAGGCAGAGTTTTGCTGTCTGCTTAGGACGAGCCAGCACTGGGTGGTGTCGGCTGGGGCTTGCAGGGCTGTCTGCTGGGGGGGAGCCAGCACTGGGTGGTGTCGGCTGGTGCTTGCAGGGCGAAGGGGCATGCTTCCTCCTCTGTCCGAACCAGCCTCGGGGTGGTCAGTGCTCCGCATTGAGAGCCACAGCAGGTGGTGGTGGGCAAGTAGGTGGCTGTAGTCAAACCAAGACAGATCTTAAAATGTCAGGTAGTAGAGTGTAGGAAAAATCTTAATCTCGACGGATTTCTACATCACACCTGCCTTCAGTATTGCGTAGGGAATAGGTGTGAATGGCGCAGCAGGAAGGCAGTGCTCGTGGTCTGGCTGTGGCCCCAGCACCCCACCTCTTCTTGCCGCCCTGGAGAAGAGAGGGGGAAAGCCTGGGGCTCAGCTCTGCGATGCATTTCCCACAGCACTTCATTGAGCTTGCAGGTAAGCGGGCTGGCACTCTACTACTTCAGCCGCAGTCCACGGCAGAGCGTATTCCTGTTTCCATGCAATTCTTTCTGAAGGGTTATCTACCGGTGCAGTTAGTTTCTTTAAGTGGGAGCCAGCAGTTTTTGGTGCAACTTCTGCAGTTTCACGAGGAAGACCAAAACCACGGAAAATACTTTCTACCACTTTCTGCAGAGTTTCTTTCAGCATGGAACCGCTGGTGTGCAGCACTCCTCCCAGTTTTCCTGCAAAATGCCACCCAGGCAATCCCCTTCAGCCCTGCTGCCCATGACAGGGGCACACAGAGGACATGACCGTGCTGTGATCCACCAGCGAGTGCCTTGTGGGCCAGGTGGTGGGGACCCAGCCAGCGCAGGCAGTGTGCTGTGCCGCAGGGCATGGCCAAAGGGCAGTGCAGGCACGTACCCGGGTGCGGGGCTGCCAGGTGGGTGCTGGCAGAGGTGGACAAATCAGACAGAGGTGGGTGCTGGCCAGCAGGAGGTGCGACTGCGACCTGATCTTGGCAGTTCTCTTGGCTGGGTGTCAGTAGCTGGGTAGAGCTGGGCAGAGAGCACCTGCCAGGCTTCTTTCCAAAATAGCTGCTAGTGGTATTGAGCTATAATGTATGTTTTACTAAGTCATCTGCCCACTCACTAAATGCCCTAGTAGCGGTTTCATGATATCCTCAGTTTTTAAATTCTTAGCCATAACGCTCCAGGGAAATTCTAGAGGAATCTCTGCAAGAATATTTATGAAATCATGTGGGGTTTATTGATTTCCATGGGATAGATCTCTGATTTCTCATTTTATGTACTGTATAAAACATCTTCACTTACCTGTGCTGGCCAGCAGTGAGATAATACACATTAGTGAAAACAGAGATCTATTACAGTTCTGAGAGCAGGGGGCAACCGTATCGGTTGCTGTGATATAAACCAGCCCACATCAAAATGTTTAGCAGTGCTGTGCGTTCTTTAGGGAATGTATAGATGGCCGGCTGAACGTGAGCCAGCAGTGTGCCCAGGTGGCCAAGAAGGCCAAGAGCATCCTGGCCTGGATCAGCAATAGTGCAGTGAGCAGGAGCAGGGAGGTGATCGTGCCCATGTGAGCTTTGGTGAGGCCTCACCTCGAGTGCTGTGTCCAGTTCTGGGCCCCTCACTACAAGAGAGACAGGAGGTGCTGGAGAGGGTACAAAGGCTGCTACCAAGCTGGTAAACAAGAGCAGAAGTCGTATGAGGAAAGGCTGAGGGATCTGGGGCTGTTTAGCCTGGAGAAGAGGGGATTGAGGGGAGACCTCATCGCTCTCTACAACTGCCTGAAGGGAGGTTGTAGAGAGGTGGGAGCTGGTCTGTTCTCCCTCGTGGAGAGTGATTTCGAGGGGAAATGGATTTAAATTGCGCCAGGGGAGGGTCAGGTTAGATATTAGGAAGAATTTCTTTACTGTAAGGGTTGTCAGCCATTGGAACAGGCTGCCCCGGGGTTCTCAGCCATTGGAACAGGCTGCCCAGGGAGGTGGTTGAGTCACTGTCCCTGGAAGTGTTTAAGAGATGGGTGGATGTTGCATTGGGGGACATAGTTTAGTAGGCTGATAGGGCTGGGACAAAGACTGGACTCGGTGATCTTCAGGGTCTCTTCCAGATGAAACTATTCTATGATTCTAAGAGCTGGGCTTACTGGCTGCTTTGTTCAGTAATTACAGTACGGCTCACATTTAGCCGAGGTGAAGCAAATAACCTGTTATGATGAAATAAGGGTAGGACCGTTTGTGGCAGTTACAGCTTTAGTTTAACCGGTTATTGTGTATGAAATAAACTTAATAAGTAATCAGTCTTTATGCTGCGATAGCATCTCATTTTGGTTTTTCTGCCTACAGTGCATGAAAGAAGATGCACCTTCTCTCTGACAATCGGTTGGATTTTCCATCTGCCAAGTCACAGAGCAGGCTCATTTGAGACCTAGATTTCTGGCTGGGAATCCAAAGTAATTCAGGCGATTTCAAAGAAGTTACTTCATATATGTCTGCATATATATCTGATGGAAAGTTTCATCCTATCATCCCACGTAAAAAGATCTGTCCATCTCCCCATATATTGTACTGTGTGAGCTAATCTTGGCAGTGGAAGTTTTACCTGTTTCAGTGCAGACTTAGGTAATGATGACTCCTGTGATTTTTTTTTTTTTTGTACTTATCTTTGTCTCTGACTTTCCCTCAGGCATCTGAGTACTATCTTTCTAGAGGAGGCTTCAGCAGCAGACATTAGGAATGGGGAAAGAGCTGTATTATGTGAGTCATTAAATAGCAATAAAGAAAAAAAAAGATGATAAAGTAGGGCTGTCTCGGAACAGGACCACCTATTGTGAATTTTCAGGATTTGTGTTTGCATTTGGTTAATGTCTGCTTCTCCTTCTAAATGCAAAGGTGAAAAATGGAATGATGAATGGGCATTGTGCACTCCTATAATTAGTAAAATCTTTGTTCGTGTAACAGAAATGACTCAAATGTCCCAATTTCATTCCTTCACTATTTTCTCTCATCTTAGGCTTCTTGCTTACCAGGATACTAATTACATTTGGGAGGGGAGGAAGGGCTATATTAGCAGCTTCTTTTAACAGCCAGCTTCAGTTCCTAGAAAAAAAAAAGAAAAGAAAACAAACCAAAAGTCCCTTAAGACCTATCTGTCACAGATCTGGGAAGGCTGCAATGCGGAGGGCATAGCTGCATCCAGTCCCGAGTTGGGGCGGCTCAGAGGCATCCGAGATGGTAGGTGAGCTTTCTCCTGGGAGGAAATAATACGGGTGGCATGTGTGCAAATGAACTTGAGGGGCAATTTGGGCAGAAGCTGGGGAGTGGCACCCGTTTTTTCCAGAGCCGAGTCCCTACTGCGACGGGTGCAGCACAGCTGGGCGCTGGGCGCTAGTGTGGTCGGGGCGGCCTCGGCAGTAAACACGCCTTGCTGCGCATCAGCCCGCAAAATGTAAATATTTGAGGCGTCCTGTTGGAGAGTAAGCTCTTTCAAGAGCCTTCTGTTTACGATCATTCACAAGAGTAAATATTTCCTATTATACAAAGGACATGTGGTAGGTTCCTGTGCTTAAGCACTTTGCTGAAGTCATATGAAAAAGCGTGAGGAGATGGTGAGCTCAGCTTGCTGCTTCCCGCTGGGCACTTGACCGGGTCGGCACAGCTTTCTGTCCCCGCGGCAGTGGGCTCTGGGGGCTTGTCCCAGCCCACTGCTGCGCTCCTCTAGCCAGAAGAGGGTTGGGCTTCAGCCTTGCTGAGATGGGACGTGTCACAAGCACATCTCAGCTATGCTGCTCACCTGCTCTCAGCAAACCATGTCCCTGTTTTTAATTTTCAAATGTTGAATAACTCAGGATGCAGCTGCTTGCAGATGTTCACTGGTCAGACCACATTTTTTTATTACGACACAGGGATTTAAAGGTATTTGGAGTATACTGCTTTTGTTGTCTTTGAAGGCAAAAAGAGATTATGGCTTTGCAGCTGATTTGGTGGAAACGCCAGCATCTTTCAGGGCTCTGCTAGCACCTCCTCTGCAGAAGATGTGGTTTCAGCACACCATCACTGTGTGTTTCTGACTTTCTAGTTTAAGAAAATGGTGCTACAAAGGGCCTTCTTCTAATGGCCCCTCACGTGATGTGGTTATAGGGAACAGTTTGCGCTTAGATTTCTTAGAAAAGTCTTGGAGGTTTTGTCTGATGAATTTACCTTGTTTGGTTTTTTTTTAAAAAAAAAAAAGCTGTTTGTGCTGCCACAGCACAGATACAGTTGTAGTGACCTTACTTTGTATATCTGTAAATATTTCTGGCATCCCAGGCTAAGCAGGTGAGTGGTCTGAACATGCAAATGCCCCAAGCCCCAGGTTTTCCCACATGGATGGCAGTTTCTTGTTCTTTTAGACTCATGCCCATTTATTAGTCACGTCAGGGCAGGAGCCTTGCCCAGTGGCATGGGTTGATGCAAGATGAGTTAATGTCTTGTTGAATTAATTCAATTAGCTGTGTTTTCCTGCCTTGTGTTGCATTTGACAGTTGTTTATGGTCCAATATTGAGTTATAATGTGATAGTATGTTTCATCTCTTTAAAATGATGTGGTTGGGTTATTGAAGAAGGCTGAATATTCAGATAATTAGATCTGATTGGGATTTATTGAGATAGTAATATTTGTCATAAAAACGTGCTATGATTAGATTTGTAAAATTACCATGAGCCATTTACCCTTGAGAGAAAACAAGAGGTGAAATCGTTCTGGGATGTTGGCCAGCAATTTGGAAAGCTCATAGTAAAAATATGAGTAATAACGGATGTTTGACATTGTTTGATATAATAAAATTTCATTTCTATGGTTAAGATTCTTCATCCAAGATATTCACTTCTGCTCTCCGTTCCCATATACTGTACTATCCAAGAAGAAAAGGAGCAGCACAACTTAGGTGATTGTAAGGAACTTCAGAAATTTTTCTAGCATTACTTCAATTTTTTTTTCATTCTCTGAAGCATCAAAGATGTGGATCATGCATAAACTGATTTTCTCAATCTTTTTCTTTACCAACTGCCTGCTGCATGGTGCCGGAGTTGAACATAAATGCTGCTGCTGGTGGCTTCTGCTTCTGCAAGGGTGCAAGTAGGAACACAGAAATCCCTGTTGCATCTCGGCATCTGGGAGGCAGCTGACAGAGAGGAAGCAGAGGTTTTCTGATGGTACAGGGAGCACTTTGCCCTCAAGACTGGCCAGATCAGAGTGATGTAAATTCACCTCTGGCTTGGAGTTACAAGGTACTGCAAGTAAATAAATAGTATTTTATTCTCCTGTGATGGCAGCATACAGCTGGTACTGCAATGAGCTGTCCCTAGCTTTACAAGCTGCTGTTTGCCTGCCCTGTCTTAGTTTCTGATTCCTTCTCTGTTTAAAAGAGATGACTCGGCTTATGTGAAGAAATAGGTTAAATAAAACAAATAACTAAATGCAAGCTTTCCAGTGCTACAAAATCCTAAGTTACCCACTGGTGAGGATGGTCACAGGTCCCTCTCTGTACTCAGTGCACAGAGGACATGTTTGTTACAGCCTGGCTCTGGAGCTGCTATTTTTTGTGAGAGATTGGGCTTTTAGAGTTGGAGGTTCTCACCAGAGTCCCATTACTAGAGTTTATATGAGGAAATAAAATGTTTCTTACTGTATTACTCCATCATATAAGCAACTGCAGAATGATTGTTTCCAAATGCAGTATATCCCAACCTGTGGAGTCTATGGGAACGCTTGACTGGTGTTGGATAGTTGTCTGCTACAAGAAGAGGATTTATGGTTGGCCACCGAGTGGCACTCCAGACCAGTCATCCTAGAGGGGAAGGGTCTGTTGCTGCCCTCAGGTTGCAAAGATCTAAAATATAGTTATTTGCAAGTGTGTAGACACCACTGAATCAAATTGAATTGCTGAAGACTAAATTACTATCTTCAGAAATGTTTTTATAATATCCATCTTGACATTTCATTATCCCAGTACAATATAAATATCAGATTTGATTAGCTGTCAAGCAGTAACAAAAATACACCAAAATCTTTCCGTCATTTTTACTCCAGAAAAATAGCAGGAGGAATTGTAAAAAAAAAAAATAAAAAAAATAAAAATAGCAGGTTGCCAACAGGGGGTTAAAGTTTAAAAATATCAGTTGAAAATGGTATTTGGTTGGGTTATATTTGTTTCCCAGAAGACGCCGTTATGAAGAGTGTTGGTGTTGGATGCAGATGTTCAAGCTGCTGCATCCATTGCTGAGTATAACCTATTGCGGTTTGGGCAGTGCTATTTTTTTCATCCAGCTTTAGCGTTGCTTCTAAGATTTGTTTTGACGTTTTGAGATTACATTGTGCTTACAGGACCAAAACCTCCTGGTAGCTTGCCCAAAATTTGTTTTTTAATCAAGCAGAATTTGAATAAACCATCGCATTTAATTGACCTTGCTGGCAAAATCATTTGTGAGCAACTGTCTGTATCCATATTTTTAAATTAAGATGTTATGGGTCAAATAAACCTCTGGTGTGAATCAAATTTGAGTTACCATAGATTTGAATATGGTCCTGTGTGCTGAAATTTAGGCAGTGCAATATCTAAAACATTATTCAGTGTCATAACAAATCATCCATCATACTCTGTGGATCTAGAATTGTTTATAACCATTTTTATTACTGTGAACAGTTTCTAGCTCATATTATAATGATTATTCAAACTAGGTGACATCAATCTAATTCTCTTTTGTGAGATTAATGGCTAACTCCAGCCTGCTATTTTGCATGTGTAACTGTGAAGGCAGCTGTTGGATGAGGAACTTTAGCACTATTTCTGAAGAAATGCACTCGCTAGAGCTCCAGTTCCTAATGGAGATGCGATATCTCTGCAGCTAAGAAAGCATTATGGTTCCCTCCGGAGCGTGTCTGACACAGAGCATTGTCAGGTTTAACGACCGTTTTTGAAAAAGAGGGAGAAGTTGGTCCCATCCGCTGCAACCCTGCTGCTTTCCGCACTGTGCCTGGGGGTGGTCACACAGCCCTGGGTGGGACAAATAATGGTGGCCGCACTGACACCGGGGTGGCCACAGAGTCTCATCGGGTGCCAGCGTCACCCAGCTTTCCCTGAACAGCCTTTTAAAAGGCAGATTCCCATGATAGGAGGCTGTACCAGACCAGGACTGAAATTTTAGAGTGTTGGAATTATTCCTTGCAGGTTTTTTTGGCTGCAAATGCCAGCTGTTTTTTCTGTTGGCTTGATAGTTTCAGGAATCTTCGATTCTTTTCAAGTTACATAAGCTCATCTCACAGGTGACTGTGTGCTGTATGTGGGTACCCATGGGGGCTGTCTTCTTGTGACATTAAGTACTCTTTATATGCTTTCTGGTTTGTATTCAGACTGCAAAGAAGGGCATTACTTTCTAGTCTGTAGCTTAACTGAGATAAGATTGAGCATTATCAGCTAGAGTTATATTTTATAAGGGATTTGTACTGTTTTATGAGCTGCATCCTTAATGACTGATAATTGAAATCTTTTTGGAAGGGTGATATTCCTTTTTCAAGGTAGTAGAACTGTGAAACATGTTTAACAACAATACAGCAGAAATAGTTTATCCTTTAAAGGCTTAGGATGGGAAGCCATTCTTCATTTTTATCTCCACAAATGAAGAAAATGCTTCATATTTTCCTTCTAAGTAGCAATGACTGTCATGGGAAAATGTATGAGTTCTGTTCTTCAACCTGATTTCCAGTGATGATTTACGTGTTGAAAGAGGCATTCAGGAAGCTAAGCCAAACATTTGGAAACCTTTAGTGCTCCATCCATGTAACCTGGTGGACTCACTTATTTGTTTATCATGAGTTTTCATTGGTAGCATCTGATAGTTACACAACAGAAACATGCATTTACATTTTAGCTTTTAGCATATATAGGTTATAAAGTGCTGATCTGTTACATACTTTGATCATTTCTGGATTTTTTTTTTCTTTTTTGCTTTTGTTAACAAGCAGAAGGTCTGATTCCCTGCCCTTAGTCTGGTGGAGGTGCTCAGACCCCGTAAGCCCCTTTGAAGGAGCAGGTGCTGCTGCAGCCCATGTCCTGGTGATGGCGGAGCTCTGCCAGCTGTGCTGGCAGATGGGATGGGGTGAACCCCATCTCGCTGTCTGGATGAGCGCTCCGCTCCCCAGCGGGCTAGCCCGTGGTAGCAAGAAATGTTTTGTAGGGTGTAACTGGGAGCTGGGAAGGAGGTCACACTCACGCTACAGCTGTACCAGTGCTACAGTGATGGTAAGCACTTTACCTGACCTCTTGGGATTTCCAGATGTTGTTCGTTGCTCTGTTTTAGTATACAATGTCTTTTTCCCTTCCTCCTCCTCTTCTGTCAGCCTAGAGAGATCACACATGCCTTGCACAATAACTTCTCGTGTAACTCACTAATCTGACTTGTCCAAGCAAGTGTGTCATCTCCGTATGACCATGAACTTTCCTTCCTAATAGGCTTGATCATGTCAGAAGATTTTGTAAGCCAGCAGAATGGATTTTGATCCCTTTCTGTTTTGTTTTTGGTGCAGCACAGCTGTTAAATGGCGCCTCAGCTACATTAGTGGTGAGCACAGTATTTATCTTGGCTCCTGGTTCTTCTTCACCATATGGCACCACAGCTTCGCTGTCAGCTGTTGTGGAAGATGCTGTAGTAGTCCCACGATTCCCTATGTGACATTGATGTACTACTGCACTTTGCATAAACTTGGTGTATAAGGCATCTAGTTGTATGTACTAAACACAGATTTACACTATGAAAACACGTTTTATGAAGCCTTTTTTAGTCCTTTGTCAGGTCTCTGTGAGCTTTCCAGATTTGCATTTCAGTCCAAGTCCTTTAATGCGAGTGGCTGTGGACTGTACAGCTGAAGAAGGAGGTGGAGCAGTAGACATCAAAAACACTTCATTGTTAAAAAGCGGGGATTGCTTCGAGTGACAGGCATCAGTGTGCACAAACCTGTGCTGACCACCATGGCTTTCTGTGCTCTCTGCTCGAGCTTGAAATTCTGTTTCTTTCTTGTTTTGTTCTTATTATGTTCTTGCCATTACATCTGTGATTTGATTAGTTCAAATGCAAGATCTTGGTTATACCTGACATTGTGTTGTGTAAGAGTTTTAAGTGTTGGTAAGTGGGAAGGACATTGTCGTCCTTGTCTGAAGCACAAAAGGAAAAGGCTGCTTTCGTGTTAGAAAGAAACTCCTGAGCAGTTTGTGCTGTACATCAAAGAGAGATGTTTGGTCTCCTGATCTCTTCCAGAGGGTTTGTAATACAAGTCCAAACCCAATCTATGTAGAAGTAATAGTCTAAGTGACTTTTGCTTTCTCTCTTGCTTGCTAAACCTAATCGTGCTGATTATGTGTTTTTCCAAAGGCAGCAGGCTTATGCAGCGGAGAGTACAATTTGCTTTGGCATGTGTGCTTAGGGTGACTGTGCCGTCATCCTCTTGGACCCCCTCCAGGAGAGCACAGGTGGCAGTTCTCCTAGGATCTTACAGATTCTCAGATTTTATTAGCCTTTCTGGCTTGTATCCTCTACAGTATGACCCACCCCTGAGATGTACTTTCTTTGGACCACTCCATGGGATTTCTTCTGTTCACTGTCTAAAATTTCTTTCCAATATCTTTCATTTAAGATGGCTGGAGAAACCTTTCAGTGCCCGTGCTAATCTTTGGTTTATGATCAGATTAACTTCATTTCAGTGGCTTTAAGGAGCCTAGGAGTATCCTTACGGATCGTCCAGGGACATCCACACACTTCCCTGTGAAGGGTGTACTCTGGTTTGCGATCAGTCCTGGAAATGGCTGCTTATCCAGCAAGATGTGCAGCTTTATCAGGGTCACACTGTGGGCATCTCCCTGTTCCACACATTTCCACTCTTCCCTGTATAAAGCTCCCCCTTGCTGTGGTTTTCATAGCTTCCACTCTGTCCGGGCTCTGTCCTGAGCAAATGCATCTCACAGTGGTTTCCAACGCGCGGCCGATGTGGGCAGTGCTGGTGGGGCACTTGTCCTTCACTTTTTCCTGGGAGGGAAGGAAGAAAGCGGAGCAAACAGCAGGCGAGAGAAAAGGCGGATGCAAGAAAGGAGTGAAGTTACCTTGCTTCATGAATACCTTTCCTGTGTATTTGCTGATTTTTGGGCTGTGTGTGTGTAACCAACACACACAAAGGGTGTGGGAGCGGAGCAGATGTGGTGGTGCGAAGGCAATGCTGCTGCACGCTCTGAGGAGACACCTCTCCTGATGGCACGTGCTGTGAGTGAGGCACAGCGTCTGAGCACTGCGGTCTTTGGAAAGCTGTGTCTCTTTTTGCAAGGGCAGCGCTCTGAGTGTAGCTGCTGGAGTCCAGTTTCCCTTTCCATTAATTACACTGCTGCCTCATAAATTGCCCTTGCAGTTTCCTTCGATAATGCTATTCATCACCTCCTCTTTTAAACTCCGAGTTTGAGGTGTACAGGGACATGTAGGCAGCTGCTGTTTATATCTTAATGATGCAGCTTGCTAAATGCTTCTTTGAAAAGAAAAGTGTTGTAAGTAATTCAATGGAATTATTTTCTTGTGTGTATATATATGTGTGTATCATATCCTGTTAGGCTAGCACAGTGTCTCTTAATACATGCAGACAGGAAGCTGTGTGTGTGCACCGCTGGGCAGCCTGGGATCCTAGGAACCTGAGGCTGTGAGAGGCATTGCGATAGGACGCAGCTGGGCGTTGGTGAGTTCACTCCAGAAGGGCTGTGTTCCGATCCACCAGTGCCTACTGAGTGATCTTGCTGCTGTGGGAGGGACCACCTTGTCTGGCTGTGCCTGCGTTGAATGTGGAGATTGTAATGATCTCTAGGCTTTTGTGAGAAGGGAGATGCAAATGAAAATAATCTTAACTTGGTCATGATAAATTAAAATGCCTGCCATAGCACTTGGTTTTTCGGGTGAGGATTAACCTCTATTTCAGCTTTTTCTGCTTTAGGAAGGTAAACAAGATCCTCCGAGAAACATCATGTGCTGGATGCTCTTGCCTGGAGTAAGAAACACTGTGTGTATGTGTCTGTGTGTGTGTGTGTGTGTGTGTGTGTGTGTGTTTTTCTGTTGTGTGGGTTTTTTTGTTTGTTTGGTGAGTTTCTTGTAAAAACAGGATGTTTTCTTGTAAATAAAATTCCCTCTCAGAAGAAGCTAGAGTGGCCTGTTCAGATTTGATTTTTATGTACATGGCTTAAACTTTAATGCTGTTTGTGGGTTTGCACTGTAATTAAACAATCTTCTACTTGATTTCGGCCCAGCAAGCAATGCCAATTTATTTTGATGAGGAGGCAGCAGAAGAAAAGAGTGGAAGGCTAGAGACAGATGATAGGAGACAGATAATATAGTGTGTGCTTTTACTGTAAGGATCTACATTTTTTGCCTAAAGTAAATCTAGTAGATTCAGTTACCCAAAATGCTGTTTTCTCTCTGTTGTGCTGTCACATTTTACCTCGTGCATAATTAAACCTAAAGTATATGTTGTTTTCTATTTAAAAGTATTTAACCAAAATAATAACAGCTTTGGTAGGAAACCAGACTGTTTTGGTAGGCTTCAGAAGGGCTCTAACCCTGTGAGTGAAAGTGCCTCAAAGCCAGGGTTGTGTCAGGCTCCCTAGGAGCAGGAGTGCTTTGACTTTGCTTGCTTCAGCCTATGTGGGGAAAGCTACAGGATTTTAAAAGAGACGTAGTTCCTCATTTGTTAATGCACGCACTGATCTTCTTTGCCAAATTTCTGTCTGTATTTCTAGGTACTGAAAGAACGGTCAGCTTTCCTTAAAATGCTCAACGTGTGTTGCTGTCTGTGCCCTTTTGAAAGTCTCTCTGTCAATACCACAAAGCAAAGGGAGAGAGCCGTCTAAACCCATGGGCTTTCTTGAAATGCCTGGAAATATTTGGTTCCTGCTGTTTGGGGAAGTTTATCCCAGTCTTGGCCATTGCTTTGTCAGTTCTGGCTCTGTTTTTTTATTCTTCCTTTTTTGTCTGATGCTGCAAAGCACTGGAGAAAGTATTACATGCTGATTGGACTCTTAGCGTGATACAACCAAGAACTATCCAACTCTTAAAAAGATCTGCTTATTCTATTAAATAATTTTAATAACCATATGGAAAATTGCAATTGTAGGATGATGATAAATGGCTAAGACTAAGTATTTACTTGTTACAGAGCTGCGAAACAGCTTGCTAATGGGAAATGTTTGAGTACTTGTTTATATAGAAAACAATCATTGAACTTCTGAGATTTTTACGGGCTACATATTGCCGTCATAGCTAGCAATAGGCTAACTTTTGAGTGATGAGACCTCAGTGCGTGTATTATGCTGTGGAATGGCCTGTGTTTCATAGGGTAGATGTATTTTGCTTAGAGACAATGTCACAAGCAGCCTGTAATGCTCTTTGCTTCAGGAAGCGGTATTCTGTCGTCATGCTGAAGAGCCGTTTTAGAGAGTTTGTGCTGCTTTATCCAGAGCTGTCTCTCCATCCCCAGGTAGGCTGAGCAGCCACTGATATAAAGTGTCAGCTTCACTGGAAAGCACCCAGGAGACTCTCTGCTCCCTATGGCTCGGCCGTGTAGACCCAGCAACTGCCAGATGGCAAAGGAGAAGACAGAAAATAGGAATGAATGGGGCTGCTGTTGTATTTCTTTTATACTAAGTTCTCTTAAAGCAACACAGGCAGATGGATGTGGTGCTCTGCAGGTTCAGCGGTTGCTCTGAATTGGTGATCCCATTGGTGTGTTTTGCTACTGTGTCTTTATAGCCTTTCTTTCTCACTATCCATACAAATACAGAAATCCTCTGCAAATATAAGTTGGAGCAGTTTTTTAAATCCAGTTGTCAGTTTTGGCTGGCTGAGCTGTGGCATTTGTATAATGTTATTGATTATTATATTTTTAACTGCAGGTATGTATTGTTGCGTGAAGACAATAAGTGCCCGGAAAAACGGTGAAGGGTTTATTTATTTCTGTCATAAGTAGTTTCTTTTTTTCCTTCAATCCCTAAAATTTGCACCAGTTTGTCCTTCATCAGGCAGATCAACAGCAGGGCTATTCTCTATAGATTTTGTCTTTGCAAAGTCAACTTCAGGGCCACTGCAAACTATAAAAATTAATTATACAGTGTATTCTGTGGGACTTATTTGTCCTTTTAAAATCTTTCGTTTAGTCTGCTAACATAGAGTTGCATTGCTGAGTGGGAAACTTCTGGTTAAATTTTAATGTGTCATAAACCTTACAGACAGTGACACTGTATTCTTTCTGTCTGTGCAGAGCCTATGTTGCTATGGCCCTGATCCAGAATCTGATAACACAAGCAACTGTAAATGATAAATCAGGTGCATTTGTCTAAAGGCTCATTTAGCAATAAAAATAGTTGTTTGGCTGTATTTTATTTTTAATAATGTATTTAATGCTTTTTATTAAGTTGAAATAGGCAAGGTCTGGCTTTCGTTGCTCAGTGTAAGAGCCCCATCCCACTGTAGGCGCTGTACTTCTTCTCCAGCTTTGAATAAGACTTTTTCCTGAGATGCTAAAACTTGCAAGTGTTAGAAGAGTATTTCAGCGTTTTACTAAGTCATGAAACTCATTTCACATGGCGATGCGTGAAGGAGATGTAAAGCTGATGACTGAATACCTTAATAGGAGACTTTGCAGTTGTGGTATAGTTACATCTATAGGGGGATGATGTTTCTGTGTTCCTCTGTGCTCTTTAGGAAATGGTTTCATTTGCAGTGTGTGGAGGGTAGCAGAAGGCTTAAGTGCTGCCATTTCTGGGAGTCTCTGGTGTCTGTGCTTTGTTTTGTAAATTTTTCCTTTTTTGAATGTCACTGGTCTTATGACACTCAAGGGTAGGAAGAACTGAAACGGTTTAGTTGTCATTATTTTTCTTCTTCCAGTGATGTAGGCCTGACACTTCTCTTGAAATACAAAACCAATTTGTAGTGCTCTTCAGTGGTCCCTGAACCTGGCTTCGTTCCCTTTTGCTCTTAATTTCAGGTGTTGTCAAGTTGTGCCAGGAAGCAAGTACGGTTGAGATGTTTGGTCTCCAGAACTGAATATCTTTGTAGCATGGGCTTTATTCAGTTTTATTACTTGGTGTCTTCTTTTAAAAGGAAGAACTGAAGGGGAAATACAAGGATCTTGTGGGGAATGCTCAAAGAAGGAAACCTCAAGGACAGGTCTTTTATCCATGGAAGATCCTGAGAAACATGCAGTCTGCGTGACTTTCTGAGAGTTCTTGCAGGGTTTGTAAAACGCACACTCCTCGCTGGAAACAGTGGCCCAAGTTACACAGCCGTTCCCGTACTCGCTCTTTGCATGCTCCATTAAGTACAATTGGAGGGGTTTTTGTAGGGCTGGTGCCAAAGTGAGCTTTCTGTGGGTTGGAAAGGAAGGGGAACAAAGTAAAAGCAAACAGCCTGCTGCCTCCCTCTGCCCCCGGGCTTCCTCCCTCTGCCCCCGGGCTTCCTCCCTCTGCCCCCGGGCTTCCTCCCTCTGCCCCCGGGCTTCTTCCCTCTGCTAGGAGACAACAGCTGAGAGGAGCCCAGGACTGAAAAGCTTTCTGAAACATAATGAGTTGCCTCATCAGATTTCCATGCTCGGTTTCAACCTCATGCAAATGTAGGGAAAAAGCTTGCATGTAGTTTGAACATAAACGTGAAGGTAGATGTCTGTTTAGGGAGAGATCATGTTCATGAAAGCTTACACCACTTTCTCCTGGCAGAAGGGACATTCTCCAAGTGAAGGTTTTGAGTTGGCAGAGGAGAAGTTTTGGAAGGAATTTGTGTGAAAGAAACTCAAAGTAATTGCAGCTAGCAACTGCTGCACGGGTTGGTTTTCTTCATGCTTCCCTGGCTGCCTCCACATCTCTCCTCACCCTGGGAGGACTCCTGAAGGACAATGGGAAAGAAACTGAATTGTCAAAGAATTCATTTCAATCCACTGGTAACTGGGCACAGAGAAAGGAATTTGCGTGAAGCGGTGGAAGTTGACAAGAGAGGAAAGTGATCTAATAGCAACATAAAGAAAATATTTGGGAATGAAAGTAATCATCAGCTTGTACAGAAGGGTTCCAGCAGCCCTGTTGAGGCTATGTATGATCAATGTATTTGTTCACTGAGTTATGTCTTGCACTACAACTTTTGTAAATTACTGCTATAATGAAATTGATTTCTTGAGTTTTAAATAGTGCAGCATAAATCCTTCCACTCATGCCAGGACTCAAGTGTCTCCAACTACAAGCTAGCTGCAGTTTGCCAGTTCCACTTGATTTCATTTCAGACTCATCCCCACAAACCAAACCACAAAACCAGCTTCCTGTCCAGTGGAAAATGAAATGCAAGAGGCTGTCCTTTTGTTGATAATGGGAGGCTGCAGGCAGCAGAGCTGGCTCTTTCTGAGGTTGTATTTGGGCTTGGTTAACCGTTTTGCCAATGAGGCAGAAGCTCCTGGTCGCCGGATATGTTAGGTGCTGTTAGGTCTAGCTGAGGACAGTAGTTGAATACCCAGCGTAGTTTATGAAGAGCCCTGCTGAGCAGCAGCCTGAAAGGTGGAAAGCTTGGACCGTCGTGTTTCGGAAGGAGAGCTCTGCTTGCTACCTCAGCTCGCACTGGCTATTTGGCCTGTGGAGCCGATGAGCTTTTGCTTCTTTGCTTTGGTTCCTCTCAGAGCTTACAAATTAAGCTGTCAAGGGTTGGGGTTTTTTTCTTCTCTTCCAGTGGCGTTTTTTCCTGCTCCTCTCCAGAGCAGTGTGAGTTGGTGTCGATGATGGGGCTGGTCATACTGGGTAAGAAGGGCTCTGCTCCAGTGGGTGCTCTGCACAGATTTCTGTCTTCTGCTGCCCTCCCCAAGCACCATCAGTGGTGGATCTGGCAAAGCTCTGCTCTGGGAGGACAGAGGTTGTATTTGGCCAGGAAGGGGGGCTCTGAGATGTCTGTGGGCTCCTAGGTGTCTCGCTCAGAGCTGGGTTGGGACCTCAGAGATGTGGTCAGTGCTTGACGTCTGTCACCCATAGTCCCTGGAGTCTTTGTCCGTCTCAGTGTCTGAGGAGCGGGAGATCAAGGGCTTTGCTAGGCTGGCACTTGCAGTGTCCCAGCTCTTCCTTCTCCTTAACCTGCTACAGCTACCTGGAAGCACAGAGGCTGCAAAACCTGGAAGAAAAACAATGGATTAAAAACAACCAGAGCTCTTGTGTCCTTGAAGGTGATTTAGTTGGAGCATTGAGTTATGTCCAAAGTGATTGCCCTGTGCTGTCACTTTACACCTTCCCTGTGTGGTGAACCCTCCCTGGGATGGAACTAAGGCAGGATTTGCTGCATGGTCACAGCTGAGGAACACTTGGGAAAATAAAGGCACCTGTGAAGGGCTGCTGTGAGCATGGCCGTGGGGACAGACAGACAGAGTGGTGGAGGGAGGAAGCAGCTGCTGCCCAGCGGTTGTTTTTCCAAAGGAGTTCTGAAGATGTAAAGAGCTGAATGCGTTTCTTGCTGGGATTGTTTATTATTTTTATTTTCAAGGGGAAATTTTAGCATTGTTCTAAGACTTAGGTTCCACTTTGTTCCCACTAAAGGAGTCAGATGCTGGCTGTTGACTTAACTGCTGAAGAGTCGCTGGCACTTCCAGCTTTTTCTGGAGCTACTCTTTGATTCCGTGGAATAAATCAGACATTAACTACCGATCTTTTTTCTCTCTCCCTCCCAAACCAGAGGGCAGCCATCAGAGCTGATGGCTATTTTCCATGAAATGATTGCCCAGCTCAGTCTGTTCTCCCTCTGTATTTTGTCTTCAAAACAAAACAGTTTTTCACATAAGCCGTGTTACTGTGTTTACTGAGTGTTTCTGTGTGCTGAGGAGCCCTGTGGTTCCCACAAAGACCCTCGTGTTTGTGCTATGAAGGCTTTGGCTGGACGGCGAGCAGTGTGGGTGAGGAAGCAGTGACAGGCAGAGGGAAACTGCAGGCTTTTTCCTTAGCTGGGATAGTCTCTTGAGTCTTACTTAAGCAAACGTTGCTTGAATGCCATTCATGGTATTTGCTCAGTGATCCAGTGGAATGTCTGGGATATTTTTGTTTTTCCTCCAGAGCCAAAGAGTAGGTTTTGGCTCTACATCCCAAAGCCACCAGCCTGAGGCAGAGTTGCTGTGCCTGAGGGTGAGCTGAGCAGCTGCAGTGGGGTGGCGAGACAGGCACCCCGGCTGGCACGGGGCTCCCTCTGTGGGTGTGTTAATTAGAGATCTTGCAAATGACTCTGCATCTACCTTTGCTTTTACTGAAATGAAGGATGTGCACGGACTGCCTGAGCTGCTGGGCAGCAACTAGGCCAGATCTGAGGATAAAAGAATGTTTATTTTAAAATGCAGATAGACAAAAGAGACAGTTGCCTGTTACTGAGAATTGCGTAAGACTCAGGATCCTCTAGAGCATCCTCTGGTGACTGCAAATATGCAGAGTAAATGCATGCTGGTCCAAGTTCAGTGGTCAGTTTTTTTGTAGTCTTTTCATTTTCTTTGTCAATTTTGTTGACAAAGACCTTTGATATCTGGTGTGGAAGAAATTTACAGTAAAGAAATATACAGTAAAGAAATAAGCAAGTAGCTAATCTCCATATGGTCCCTTAATCATGGGACTGAGTAGTGAGCGAGCCCAGAGTCCTGTGTGTTTATGTGTTCCCGTGCCAAGCTCCTGTGCCAAGCGAGCATCTGCCCTTGTGTAATGTAGTAATTATGGATCTTTACAACCTGGATCTGCTTTCTTGGAGCGATGGTAGTCTGTGGACTGAGGACAGGGAACAGAGGGAGAAATAAGAAATTGAGCTGCCTAACTTGAGGTGCCCAAGTGAGGCTCTTGAGTTAGGAGCAGGGTGGACCTCTGGTTTGCAGGGGGTCAGATCTAAAGTCAGATCGACACATACAGGAACAGAACTGTTCTTTATCTCATATGAGCTGCAAGTAAACAATGTGAGGAAAACAAGAGTTGAGTGTGGAAAGTAAAACTCCCTTATTACTTCTGACAAATTGTGCTGTGCTAGAAGTGAAAATCTCTATGGCAGCTGCTATATTGGTCTTCCAGAATTTGACAAATCTTGAGCCTAGTTATTAAAAGATATTCTCACTGTATATTACTGGACTGAAGAAGTTGAAAACAACGATGTCAGATGTTTTTGCGTTTCTAGGACAGTGCATGAAAGATGACATTGATTAATCTTCATGTCCTTTGACATGAGACATCTCTACATGTCAGATGGCTGTAGCTGTGTTAAGGGCAAAGGCACAGCATTTTCCTGTTGAGGACAGTTTTGTCAGACACTGACACCGATGTTGGCGAGTCTCTAGGGTGAAATAAGGAGCTCTTCAGAGCATCTTGGCTTTTGCTAAAGGTTTGAATGTTTGCAAGCACAGAAGTGCTGAAACCGCAAGTGTATTTTATGTCATGCTGGGTGACAGTGGCTTGCCAAGGAGCAAATGGAAAATGCCAGTTTGCCATAAAAAGGCTAGAAAGAATGTGGATAATTTTTAATGTGCCAAGAAGAGATGATGAGTTGCATCTTTCAGAAATCCATGGGAGAGATGGAACATACAAACCAAAGGACTCAAAGTGCCATAAAGAAATATATAGCTGCCCCTGGAAGAAGAGACAATATGAGATGCCTTTACTGCTTGAGGTTAACACAATGGCATTGCGCTGGCTTTTCCATTCCTTTTCTCACTTCAAATACAGTGTCCAAAATAAAGACTGCAACAATGTGATCATAATTTACATGTTACAACCAACATGTGGCTACTCTGCCTTGTGGTGAGGCTAGTGGGGAGGGAACGTGGCTACTGGCCTCAGTGCGTATGGAGAGGCACTGCTATAGGACGTGCCATGCTGTCAAAAATAAGTCATCTTCCTGATCTGATGTTTGCTGCCAAGTGACCTCTGTCCAGTGCTTTGGAGGAGGGAGAAGCATTGTTCAGTCCTGGTGAACACAGGCTGGTGCCGGAGATGCATTATCTCGAATGTGGCTTTCAGCCTGAGCTGTGGCTGTTGCCAGTCCTTGTCCAGCGTTACCCCAGTTCATAAGATGACGCAGTGCACTCTGTTCAGGAACTTCGTCAGTGTGTGTTTGCACGTGCACACATCATCATCATCATACTAATAGCAGTGGTAGTAGTAAGAATTAACAATACCTTTCTGTGCCCTTCACATCTGGTTCTTATGAGCGTTAAAAATGGAATTCTTTTTTCTTATACTTCCTGCTGGCGTGACACTGATGAGACACCGTCAATTTCAATGGAAATGAACACCAGGGGGAATATTTGCCTCAAAATAATTTTCTTCCCCATCTGATAGTGGAAGGAATAATCTATTCTTTGATCTTTGGTTGGCAAACTTGAAAATTGGAAAGGAAGATGAGTGTACTCTAATAGCTTTACTCTACTGATGTGTGTAGTCAGTGTTTTCTGGGCTTTTAAGTAAAGGTGGGTGTGCGGTGAGACATGGAGAGGTAGGAGCCAAAATGCAAGGAGTACTGCTTGTGTAATAACCTCATAACTGACAGCTCAGGGAGTGGTGCCCTACAGATCCATTTTTTGCTGGTTTTAGTTCATACTGGTACCGTCCCTGCAATTATGCAAATGTTAATATCTAAGTTAGTGAATCGATCAGCTCCAGATCAGTTACTATGTAATGGATAACATGTAGCTGATACTTGACCATGAAGAAAAGTTTATTCAGAACAGGGTGCTGCCTTTTCTGTGTCAAATATTGGAGGTGTCTCGCCAGCCCCTGTATCCCTGTTCTGTATTTAGCAGGGGACGATGAAGCAATGAAATGCGAGACATCTGTCTTCAGCTAAGAGCTTTGGTGATGCTGGTCTTGTGAAATGCTTGTATCTCAACTAGGAAAAAAATTATCATTTGTTTATAAAGGAACAAAAATTAGCAACATTAGTAGGTGTTGATGTTTCTGTGTAAGACACGCTACAGGAGAGACTCTAAACCAGAGGTTTTGTTTATTATCTCTCCTGTGAACTCGCTGTTGTAATGTCTAGGCACCTTAAAAATATTTATTAATGTGTCCTCAAAGGAAAGTGAAATTTATATAGTGGAGACGCGAAGTGGTGTTAAAGGAATCAACTTTCCAAAGGCTTCTGCACAGTTATACTGTGACAGAACTGGGACAGTAAATCAGATCATTGCGTCCCAGTTGGTAAACAAGCCATCATCCCATCTTCTTATTACTTACTTTTGCCTTGGCTGCTTTCCAAGTAATTTAGTGCTTTCCTTTATGAAATGCAAAAAACTTTTATTTGTAAGGAACTGCATTTTTTTTTTTGTAACTTCACACATAGGTGGGCCATGCACAGACTGATGGCTGAGAGGGGGTCGCAGTTAGCTGCAGGGAAGGAGCAGAAAGGATTAAACTCAGTTTACACTCTCACGTTACAACCTGCCCTGGTCTTGCTCCCCAGCTGCCGGGAGTGTCCAAGCATCCTGTGGGAGCCACCCGTGCTGGGGAGCTGATGCTTAGTGTGATGGGGTGAGGCTGCAGCACCCAGCTTGTCAGCGGAAAGCCCGGAACGGTGCTTCCGTGGTGGGATGCAGCTGCCTTCGCG
This sequence comes from Apaloderma vittatum, assembly GCF_000703405.1. Classification (NCBI taxonomy): domain Eukaryota; kingdom Metazoa; phylum Chordata; class Aves; order Trogoniformes; family Trogonidae; genus Apaloderma; species Apaloderma vittatum. The sequence continues at coordinate 20,293 of NW_009706735.1, read as the reverse complement.
TTCCTCTCCCCGCCAGCATGCACACCGCTGTGGCGGGGCAGCTCGTCTGCTCTCTGCAGCTTCCTCTTGCAGACAAGCCCGTAGTGGAACGGTTCCCTGCATTTACTGTCGTGCGCTGGTGAGAGGTGCTTATTTCTCTGTGCTCCGGGTGATACTGGTCTTCTCCACTCAGAGGCTGTGGAGGAGGTGTCGGGGTACTGGCAGCGTCCCTCATGCAGCCGGGGAGGCAAAACTGTACTTGGGCAGGGCCAGAGGGCATGAGCAGGTGGCTAATTCTCTCTTCCTGGGGTTCTAAAGGCTTTTGCAAACCTCTTTGAAGTCGGTGACGGACTTCTGTTGCTGCAACGGGCTTTGAATGGAACCCCAGAGCTGAGCTGATTTAGTGGGTGCGTCAGTCTTTTGTTAGCTGGTGCGTGAACGTGAAACGGTGCTGAGCCAGCCTTCAGAGAATAGACATGTTGAGTGTGCAAATTCACACACCGCTCCAGATCTCTTTCAAAGCAATATGGCTGTGGATGTATGTTGAAATGCCCCCCGCCGCTGTGTTGCGGATATGTTCAGCTTGGGTCGTGTATGTGGGTTTTGTTTGTATGTGGTTAGCTGGCACTACTAGCTCTGAGGTTTTCTTTCAAGTTATTCTACTGTACTTTGGGGAACTCAGCACTCATCACTAATAAAATAAAGCAAAACACTGGTAAGTCTTGCCATGTTAACTGTTCTAGTGGTTGTGTTTCCCACTGTTCCAAAAAATATAAAGCTTTATAAGATTTAATATATTCCCAGTGCAAAGCGTGAATATTTAGAGGCAAAGAATAAAACTTCTCATTTTGAAATGTCAGTGCTACAAAATTGCTTTTTTGACAGGCGTCATTAAGCCACGTGGACTTCCAGTAATGTTTTGTAAGCTTTTTTTCTTAATTATACCTTAATTTAGGTCTCTAAGTTTAGCAAAATCTATGAAGCTTGCGGCAAAATATTTTTCTTGGGAAAAACTTTGTGTGGAATACAAATCCTCTGTTCCTTCTGGATATGATTCCTTAAATGTGTTTAAATGTGGAAATCCCATATTTTTTTCTTCGCATTTCATAAAGCACATACAAAATTAAAATAGCTGCTAGTGAGTATTTAATACAGAGTTTTGAAGAAATTAGTTTGGAAAGTGCATGTGATTACTTTTTTTTTTTCCTCCAAAGGCCTTGAGTAAAATGTACATGAGTTTATAAGACGTCAAGCAAGAGGCACAAGATTCTGTCTCAAGCAGTTACTGCTGCAAGAGACAAATTAGAAGCAATTTTACTTTCATTTAGTTGTTCTTAAATTCATCATTCTGACAACAGCAATAAATAGAATAATCTGCATAATTGTATTTCTGTGGCATTGATCTGTCTTTTCTAGAGAAAATCCCTTTTCCTGGATAAAATAATCTTCCACTCAGCTCTAAGTGGATAAAAGCCTCTTTAGCTGCTGCACTGATTTAGGGGAATGTTTCTGCATGGGCTTAATACAGTTTTGATAGGGACCTCAGAGTAAATTTGATTTTTGATGAACCAAGTACAGTAAGGGCACTAAAGCCATCTTGCTTTCCTGTGCAGATTGGATAACAGGATATTTACTCAAAAGAGCTAGGCAGAAGAGCACAGAGATTATATGATTAAACTAAGGTAGATTTTTACTAGGTTTGTTTTTAACAGCATATTTTCTTAAATTAATGTAATAAATGTCTTAGCCCTGCTCAGAGATAGAGTTTTGAATAGCTTTGAGCTATTCGTGGCTTTACAACTTAAGGAGAAACTGCGGCAGTGGTGATCATTTCGGAGAAAAACCTTGAAACAGTTGAAAGTCCTCTGCTGTGATTGTGCTCTTCTGACCCCTGCAGCCCTGCATTATCAGACTGGGAATGTCTCAGTCACCCTAGTATTAATGTCTTAAATATTATGCCAATAAGACACCTGAATAAAGTAGAAGGCAAAAAAAGCGGTTAGCATCACCGCTCCCTGGGGCCTGCTCCTCTGGCACTTAGACTTGCTCACGTGAGCTCAGAGGTGCAGTCATGGGCTTTTGAGCTGGGCTTTCCTGGGCAGCTGAAGAGAGTGAAATCCCTTGAAACTCAGAGACTGAGCATTTTTAGTATCTGGGCTTCGAATGGTGAAGTTAGCATCTGAAGAAGCGTGTGTCTGGAAAGCAGTCTGAAAACTGTTTTACTGAAGATGATGGTGAAATTGGGGGGTTTGCAGGGGACAGGGGGTGTTTTTCAAGATGAAGGAGGTTCTCTGGGGTGGCACAATGAAGCAGTGCCAGCCTGCTGTCTGTGTTTCACCTATATTTGCTCTTCTTTGCAGGTTACATATTTGGGTAAGGTTTCCACAACAGGGATGCAGTTTTTGTCGGGCTGCACAGAGAAACCAGTCATTGAATTGTGGAAGAAGCACATGCTTGCCAGGGAGGATCTTTACCCAGCTAATGCCCTTCTGGAAATTCGCCCTTTCCAGGTCTGGCTGCATCATCTGGACCTCAAAGGCGAGGCGACAGTCCACATGGATACCTTCCAGGTAGCACGTATAGCTTACTGCACTGCTGACCACAACGTCAGCCCAAACATCTTTGCGTGGGTCTATCGGGAGATCAACGATGACTTGTCCTACCAGATGGACTGCCATGCTGTGGAGTGCGAGAGCAAGCTGGAGGCCAAGAAGCTGGCCCATGCCATGATGGAGGCCTTTAAGAAGACTTTTCACAGCATGAAAAGCGATGGCCGGATCCACAGGAACAGCTCGTCGGAGGAAGTGTCTCATGGGTTTGAATCTGACGATGGCTGACTGATCTCGCTCACTGTTCAGCAAAGGCAGAAACGGCCTAGGGAATGAGAGCTGATAGATGAATAAACAACAATTGGAATCGGGGAATGGAAGGACTGCCAAACGCTTGTCTGACCAGCTTTTTAAATCAAAAGAGCAATTCAGTACCTACAGATATGCATCATTAAAGTAATTGCATTGCATTGAAATCTGCTGCTGTTGTAAAAGTGAGAAAAAAGCTCCCTCCCCCATCTCTCTCACCCGCCCTTTTCTGTCCAGTTCTCGTCTCTGTGTAGTTTGGGTGCGTACCATGAAGTAGAGTCCCTCCTATTTGTCTTAGAAGATTGGTCAGGCAATTCTATTAGTTGCTCCTCTGGTATTCCTGTCTGGCCGCTGATGTTGATGCACAAGAGCAAGTAGACCTGCAAAGTCGTAATGATTCCCGAAGAATCTTTCTCCATGATGCCTCACAAAAAATCCTTTGACCGTGCGTAGGCTCAGACATCCATATCGTAGCCTTTTAGACTAATGGCCTGGCATTCTGCAGTTAATTCACATTTCACAGATAAAAAAAGAGAGAAGATGCTTGTATGTACACATTATATCGTATGCTATCCTTTATTTTATTCATTGTACCTATTTTCTTAATATACCTGCTACCATGTCTTTCATCCAACACCAGTAGTTGCAGGTTCAGATTATATGCTGCAGGATACCAAAAAGGGGTGGGCAAAGATACTCCGTGGTGGCTGGAGGTAGAGTGAGCCAGCACCATTCTCCGTGCATTTTCCAACGCTGATGTTCCCCGCGAGTTGCGGGGCGCAGAGAGTTGAGGGACACCTGGGTCCGTCAGTGTTTGAACTGTGACTTCTCATCAACCTCAGGTCTGAAGCAAGGTGTGCGTGATAGCCTCAGCTCCCTGTTTCTGGTCTCTGCATTGCTGGTGGAGCTGGCAGTGCCTCGACGCACAGCCAGAGCCACGTTACTGTGCTTAGGACAGTCCTTATGGTCCTTAGGAGTCAGGCTGGAACATCTCTTCTGGTTGAGAAGCTCATGTTAAGATTCCCATATCTTTCCTTGTTCACAGATATACAGAGTCCTGCCTTTCTTAAATGCAGATGTTTAATAAAAATCAAACAAATGGAAAAACTTGTTTCACTTCATGTTTTTTAAGGCCGAGAGCAGATCGCTAGTTTGCGAACCATGCTGCTCCTTTATATGGTTTTGTTTGTAACTATGGTAATGTTGGGGCACTAGGGCACCTTACAGAGCCTTAAAAGAAAGCACCTAGCCAGAAGCAGCTCTGTTTTGTGGGTCTGGGTTTGTGTGTGAGTGTATGTGTGAGTCCAGTGTTAAAGCACATAGATTAAGCATGGAGACATATGGAGGAGGGCCCACACCTCTCAAAAATATGCTTGTTGCTTTACAATGTATGTAAACTATTCTCCAGCATAAATGCATTCATACTTTAATAAAAAATACATTTTGAATTACAGCTTGGGAGTTTTAAGCTGTCTTTCCAGTGCAAGCTCTGTGGTTTCGTTTTATGTGTGCAGGTTCTGTGTTCATTTTGTTTAGCGGAATGAAAATATTAATTTATTTCTATTTAATATGACATCTGTCTCCATGAGAATTTTCTTTAATATTTTATTTCTTTTTAACTTTGCTCCGTGTGCCCTGAAGTGGTGTCTTGCTACTCCCCTTGTCATGTCTGTGACTGGCAGCATCTGCCAGCAGGAGCCCTGGGCGATGGTGCTTCTCACTGCCATAGCCCACAGCTGCGTGGTGGTACCCAGCACAGGAATAACCTGGGAATTTAAGCTGTTGTGTCTGCTGATCATTGTCTGTGGTGATGCTCTGTGTCAGGGCATAGCGTCGTGCATTGGTGGCAGCGCCATGGTGCACTCGCTCAGTGATGGGGGATGCAGCTTGCTCGGTTTTGGTTTTAGACTGTCACATTTCATGGCCTGGTGTCAGAGAGTCACAGAATCACAGGATGTTGGGGGTTGGAAGGGATGTCTAGAGATGCCCCAGTGCCCCCCCCTGCCAGAGCAGGGTCACCCAGGGCAGCCACACAGGAACGCGTCCAGGCGGGTTTGAAAGTCTCCAGAGCAGGAGACTCCACACCCTCTCTGGGCAGCCTGGGCCAGGGCTCCGGCACCCGCACAGTGACAAAGCTCTTCCTGATGTTGTGGAACCTCCTGTGCTCTAGCTTGCACCCATTGCCCCTTGTCCTATCATTGGACATTGCTGAGAAGAGCCTGGCTCCGTCCTCCTGACATTTGCCCTTACATAATTATAGCCATGAATGAGGACACCCCTCAGCCTCCTCTTCTCCAAGCTGAAGAGCCCCAGCTTCTTCAGCCTTTCCTCATCAGGGAGATGTGTGTGCAGATGTCCTGGTTTGTTGACCTTGCACTCACTGACAGTGGATCGGGGAGTTCTCACAAAGGTATTTGATTCTGTGGCATCTGCAATAATTCTTCACCGTTTGGAGGCTGCGGATTACATGAGAATTTCAGCCATAAAAATAGAATACATAGCAGAAAATTCTAGTCCTTATAATTAGAAAATCAGACCCTTTGATACATGAACCAGTTTTCTAAGGGTTCAAACGTGCAAGGGAATATGAGGGAATATGAACTCCAGTTTGTCTTAGAAAACATGAGATGAGAAAAATAATTAATATCATGAGTTTGAATCCTTAGATAATTTGGAATTCAGGCCAAATCCCTCTGCATTATCAATACCAAATGTGTGATGCCATTTGCATGAAGGAGAAAAGCTTTTGCTCCTAAATTGCTGGCATATCAGCTATCACTGAATATCAGTCGCCAGCAGATACCGGAATGAAACATCAAGTTAAGCTTTTCCTTCAGTTAATCTGTTGGAAAAGAAAAATCATAAAGTTTCCATCAGGAGTCACTTCCAGTTGGCTAAAGACTTTCCTTTTGAACTACAAAGAGCCCAGTTTTGGATCTCACTGCAGCCCACTGTGGGTTGATGAGTTCCTTCAGCATCAGCCAGGAAAACACGTAAAGTTTCTTTCCCTCTTCTATTTGTAGGGGAGAGTAAAAAAGGGTGTTATTAGAACTGCAGTAAAAGTAGGGAGTGTTTAGGTCGTTACACTTCATCATCAATGTACATCACTGGTGTTTTGTCAAGGTGTTTTTCATAACTTTTCTAACATAAGAAGAAGGAAAGTTTTAATTCTGTGTAGAGTGAGTTTGTTAAGTTTTCAAGCTCTGAAGATAAATGCTTTCCGTTCATACCAAGTCTGCTGTGGAGCTGTGGGCGAATGATTGTGGCTCAGGGGTGGTTGTGCTGCGGGAGGGGCAGCACCGCACGCTAGCGAGCTCTGGTTGCTGCAGAATTGCTTAGGTGTGTATGGAGGGGTTTTTGCCTGTGAAAAAGCAGAAAAGCAGAGAGTAATTTCTTTCATCTTTAAACTCAAAGGCCCCTAATAACAGCTTAATGTTTTGTTTTCTTTAAAAAACACCCAAAACACAACGAAACAAACACACAAACAACAAAAAAAAAAGCCCTCTGCAGCTGGTTCTACTCCCTAACTTTCCAGCACCGATATGCGGTTGGAGACTCTGTAATCGGTTCA
>NW_009706735.1:7845-13874 GCF_000703405.1 Apaloderma vittatum | reverse complement strand
CAGCTGAGTTGCGGGAAAGTCTTCACCAGAATGAATAATGTGATGGGCTCCTCAGTTTCCACAGAAAAGGCTGTGGGTGCAAACTGGAGCATCTCTCTCCGTTCCCAGCTTCCACCATCAGAGCGAGAAGATAGTATGAGGTAACTTTTATCTGTTTATTATGCTTTGATGTACATTACATTCTCTGTTTCCTGTAAATGATACTGGTCTTGGAAAGAGAGAAAATATTGCAATCCTATGGCTGGTGTTTTTCTGTGGGCAGTATAGATTGACTGAGAACAGCAGACAGTGGATTTCATTCTTGGAAAGCGAATAATGTTTCAAAGTTGGTAAGGGTCATGTACATGTGAAAAAGTAAGTTATTGCTATCTCTAATTAGTTACTTCTCATTTAGAGATAGAAATAGTTTAGACATAATTGCTGAGGATATAATTAATTAAGGTTGTCTTGCACAGTTGGGTTAAACTGTTGTGACTGAGGTTAGTACCATGCTGGTGCTCCCTGGCTTCGTCCCATCTTTAATGGATTCCAGATCTGGTGGTTTCAAGTAACAACAGCTTTTCCAGATCCCAAGACAATCATGAAATAGGCAGAGGAATTTCAAAGACAACTCCTCTAGAAAGGAAAGACTGAGTTAAATGATGATATATTCAACTGTGGGTTAGGGCCCAGACAGCCTTGGTGCTGCTGGCCGGGGCGGGCAGGTGCCCGGCAGGCTGACAGTGCTTCTCTGCACGGGATGAAGCGATGCTGAACTGTGCTGAGCTCTCCCAAGGCAACACAGTCTCGTGCAGCAGGTTGCGACATTCCCTGTGCCTTACTTACAGAAGTCCTAATTTATGCCATTAGAAACGTTCAGAACAAAGAGTTACAGCGTGGTTTGCACGTTGCCTGCACGCCACGGTGGGTCTCGGCTCATTCAGCAGCAGCAGTTTGTTCTGCTTGAAATCCTGGTGAACGGCTCCTCTCCAGAGGTATTTCTTCTGACTTAATTGCCAAGTTATAGTGAAATATGAAGTTCGTTGTTGTCTGCTGGAGTGCTGGGGATTCTGTTTTGTTGGCACATTTTTCATGATCTCGTGTCAGCAGCATAACTAGGCTATGAGATAATTTGTGTGCTTTAGATGAGCAGCTGCGTGCATCTTAGCCGGAGAGAGAAGTTAGTGTGATCAGTCCGGTGGAATTAATTAGGTAAAACAGAAAATTAACTCTAATCTTGTAGATTAAGTGATGTCAGACCATGTAAAATGTATGTAACTTTCATGCAGGTGGAAATCATAATGGTCTGAACTGGTATACACTAAGATTTTATAAAAATAAGAAAAATAATAGCTGCAAATGTGGAAAAAAAAGATGCAGCCATTTAAGGGCTGAAAAGAGAAAATTGTTGTGCCCTAATTTCCCTGTGATGCTTTGGGTCTTCTGTGTCTTTCCACTCATTTCCTGATGAAACAAATTCGAGGTTTTTAAGGAAGGACTGTGCAACCTCTGCTGCTTGTCATTGTGTCATTGCAGGTGTCCCAGGGTTATCACAGGCTTTTGGAAGCCCTTGAGTTTACTGACATTTGGCTGGCAGCAAGGATGAGGGTTAAATGATACAGGAAAAATAGAAGAGGCTATCTTGTGGTGTCTGGTAATCTTTAACCCGCCTCTCCTGCAGAAAGTGTGTGAGTTGCTTTGAGGAACGATTCTGTACCGGCTTTTGCCCTGGAGAAACTTGCCTGTATGGGAGGTAACTGATGCTTTGACAGGAGACCTGGACTCTGAGCTGTCACCCTGAGGAGACGGTGGTTAGACATTAGCTTTGGACTGACAGTCGCACATTTTTCTTAGGTAAAGACAAAACTGATAAAACTCGAGGTATTGAGTATGTTTTCAGTGTGTAATATTCGAGTGGAAGAGTCTTGTCTTAGCTGTGTTTTGGAAATCTGGGAATTACCTTGAGAAAAATATTTAGGGTTGTTTAGTACCTGTAGTCCAGAAAAGCAGCAAAAGCATGTTATTAAACCTGCTTTTATTGACCCACAGGGCATCGTTGACAGTTTACATGGTTTATGTGCTTCTGTGGAGGAGGATGAAAAATACCAGGAAAAAAAAGCCCCAGTAGCTTAATACAACAATGCAATTATCATAACTTGCAGTGTGTGATGAGGCATCGCCTTGCTAGCTCTTTCTGCTGCCTGCTCCGGGGGGTAGCACTGTGGCACATCACTGGAGGGAACGGGAGGGCTGTCATCGCATAAACGTGTCATTACCTACTTGAAAATTTACACAGGATTGTCGTGTCGTGAATGTTTTTAAACGAAGTCGGGACTGTGAGTTTTTTGTCCAACACAGTAATAAATGAACACGTGGTATCAGAGAGCATATCTCAGGAAAACAACCGTTGGAAGTTAAAGGCTCCATTCCTCAAAGTCTCGTTAGCCCATTCTCATTTGTTAGTACCTTCTTCTAAATTCAAGGAGTCTCACAGTGAAGCGCCAAGATAGAAACATCTCATGATGCAAGCAAAAGAAAATCAGTTTAATGAGTGCTGCATGTTCTAAATCCCATAATTTTATCAGGTCTCAGACTTCTAGAAATTGCTCCGAAATTGGCAGCCCAGACTTATCTTCTACCATTTTGCCATCACATGCGATTTTAGTGCTTAAGCAGCTCCAATTTTAAACTCCCAGTGATTTAAACATCTGTGTTGTGCAAAGGCTGGAGCGAGGACATGCTTTTGTAATCAAGCAGCCCAACTCAAAATTTTATGGCGTGGAGGTCACTGTGCCGTTCAGACTATGCCCCATTACACAGAAGTGCATTCCTTTGATTTTTACCAAAGAGACTGTAAATAAAACAAAAAGCATAGCTGGAAACCACGATTTCATGCCTGGATTTTTCAGCTCCTTGCTACTGCAAAGAGCAAATGAAGTCTCTGAGAGGGACACACCTTTGAAGTGAATGATGTTTGTATTAATTTTGTGGTTAGCGGAACTCATCACTAAGTTTACCAGAAAACACATGCCTATTACAATGTTACAGAAACAGGGAACTCGGTCTTCAGATCAAAAGAATAAGAATGTAGCTTCCGATTTCAGTAGTTTAATATGGGGGAGGCTCAGGGCTTGGGGGGGAGGAGGTTATTATGCTTGATATAAAAATGTAAAAGAGGTTCCATAAATGTATAAATAAAATAAATTATCAGCAATCATGCTTGGCAAACTGTAAGGCTTATTTGCATTTCCCCCTAAGGTGATGTAATGTTTTCATCACTGAAAACCTGGGTTCAAGAAAGACTTGGCTCGAAAATGGAATTCTGCTTTTGATTCAACATCAGGACCTAGCAGACAGTACTTTTCAGTCCCATTTGCTTGATCTCTGCACCTGTTCTTCAGGAATAGCACCAGTGCGTGTTGCCAGTCTTGACTGGCAATATATAGCCAGTGCAGTCGCTGTCAGTGATGCTAAAGCTTAACCAGGTTCTATTGTTAGTTCACCACCAACATGAAATAACTGAATAAATGCTATCAGAATTGCAAAATAAAAATGAATAGCTATGCCATCTGGCATCAGTGAAGCAAAAAATAAAACAGCATGCACAGGTACAATAATTGAGAATTTAATTTGGGTAATTAAATTTAATACATAGTAAAATTTTATGGTAAACATACAAAATGCTCCTAAAAAGTATAAGGGCTTATTTGCTCAACTTTTTATAGAAAAGTACTTATCGCAGATACATCTATTGGATAATTTTGAGCTGTGAGTCCTTATATAAAGTATTGACTTACATGAAAGCCCAAATGCAAGCCATTGGCAAGTGATTTCAGGTGGCGTTGGATGAGATCCAGTGGGGCAAGGGGCAAGCTTCATGCCAGATTTAAAAACAGAACTCTTGCAAATCTCAGTCGGGTATTTTTCCTTGCCAAATCAGTGATCTTTCCTTTTAATGTCCAAAAATAGATGTTACTTTCCCTTCCCTCCTCTCCCCTTCTCACCCCCTCATCTTGCTTGGTGCTTCCCTGTGTTCTCCTTTTATGTGGAATTGCCTGGTTTGTATGTGAACCCTGTTAAGCAATTGAATGCAATGGTAACGTGACAGTGAGCTAATAGGTTATGCACATGCTGTGCAACTTTTTTAAAAATCGGTAGTAAATCTTTAGAGCTGCTTAAAGTCTGTTTGCTCCCCAGGGCACAATTCTTCACTCTGATACTGTGATAATGGCGAAAATAACCCCATTCTTTCCTGATCCACCATTATTTACACAACTGACTATATGCCCCTGTGCTTGTGTCTGCCCCAGACTGAAAACTTAGCATATCATGGCTGATTTTTATTTCCTTCCTATAGGTCTGGCAGTTCTGCTTTGCACTGTCTGTAACAGGGACCAACCACTCAATCTGAGTTGCAATAAAACTCAGTATTTCTCTTAGAGAGCTGGCCTCTGGTCCAGCCCTGTGGTCAGCTGCTGCAGGTGATGCTCCTGCGGCAGGGCGGCTGCCTCAGCCCGCAGTGTGGGACCGAGGGCTTGTGGTGTTAGGCTTTGCAAGGCGCTGAGAGAAGGTAGGTTTGCTGTTAGTGGCACCCCACTACGTGTGAGTAAAGAAAACCCTTGCTTTCTGCAGCAATTAACAAGTGCCACATCTCACCTGTCAGCCCTGCTTTGTTCAGGGCACTGATAACTGTATTTTTTTAGCACTGTATGGCCGGGCAAAGCCTTCATGGCTGCTGCATTTTGCTGTGTAGCTCTGTTAATTACAAATTGAAGGCATCTGCGTATTCAGAATAACTGCAGCATTTTCTGCGGGAATGTGGGAGATATTTGGTATTGCCAACTTCAAAGAGGGGGAGAGGGAGAGAAAGAATTTAATTCTGTTTGTGTATGAGGTAATGTCAATTCCTTGCAGTCAGGAGACTGGGGTTTAATTGATATCACATGGCTAACAAATGTACTCCAAAGCCAGCCTCATTTGATTGCTTTTTAATAACTAATAACTCTCGGTGGGAGTCCAAAATATGTATGTATAAAAAAGCATGCTTGAGCTGTCTCTCCTGCCAAGATCGCTGTTAGTGAAACTAATCTGTACCTTTTGCAGTCCTGGAATTGGTACCAGCCATGGCTGGACACGTGCTCCCTCACCAGCCCCAGCCTCTTGCTCTCGGGGGGCTGTGTCGAGCCATGGCTCAATCCCCGGGGCATCCTCCCCGGCCAGCTCCGTGGGAGCGCTGCAGAGCTCAGAGGGTGATGAAGAGCCACCGAGCAGTATTTCTGTCATGAGTCGTTTTCCCCATGGGGGTCATTGCCGTCCTGAGTTGCAGGTCTCGGAGCGAAGAGTCAGCCCCCACTCACTGCCAGGCAGTGGCACGGCTGAATTTCCCCAGGCTGCTGGTGACACCGTAGCTGTGCCAGCAGAGCAGGGTCTAGGGGCCAGCAGACTTTTGCAGAGCTGACCCAGCAGTGGTCAGCCAGGGCAGGGCTGGGCAGGGCTTCTGGAAGTGGGTCGTGCCCATGGACACTGCCCTAACACTGGGTTAATGGCGTGGAGCCAGTATGGTTGAACTCTTACACTAAACTTTCAGCCTCATGTTTAGGTGTGGGCTGCAATTATTTGCTTGTCAATGCTACAGATGCAAGATGAGCAGATAGTTTTGTTTCTGGCATTGGGAAAAACAGGATAGCAGTGGATAGCTGATGCAACCCAACTTATTAATAACCCCGGTAGCTGCAAAGAGCTAAGCAATTGGATGATACGTAGGGAAATGCAGAGTCACTTGTATTTGAGCTGTATAGAGAGATGAAGGTGATGTTAAGATATCTCATTATTTTCTGGTATTGAAATCTCTCTCCTGATGGAAGCTGTGCTGGACTGGTGCCTCTGTGAGAAGAGAATCAGCCTCACAGTGGGTGCAGGTCATAGGCACTTTGTAAGATCCAGCTCCTCAGTGGCTGCAGAGACTGTTTCCAGGTGGGAGCCTGTGATGAGGTGGGTCTGGTCAGCAGTTCCACGGACGGGGTTTGGCTGAGTGCTCCCTGTTCACGGGA
>NW_009706735.1:2687-7814 GCF_000703405.1 Apaloderma vittatum | reverse complement strand
AGCAGGAACTGTGCCCCTTAGCTCGTCAAAGCGCATGGAGAAACCACTGCAGAAGGCTGGGGAGCCCGGCTCAAGGTCACCGAAAGTTGGGGCTAAGTGCTGGTCTCTGCTCACCGTCAGAGCTCTGGAGTCACCGGGAGAGTGCGAGTAAGTGCAAAAGAGTTTTTATTTCTCTGTCTGGACTTGGTTTTGTTTGGGTTTTTTGTGGTTTGGTGGTTGTTTTTTATTTTATTTGTGGTTGTTCTGTGACTCCAACTTTGAGAAAACGCTGATCCCATGTGCCTTTCATTCTGCCCATGGTCAGTGACTCTCATCACTGCAGTTGCATCTGAGTTGGTGTCAAAGGGAATTCAGATAGCTTATGTCTACAGTCAGAGCTAAAACTGGGCAAATTATGCTTGGGATAATAGATACAACATTTCTGTCGCTTAACAAGAGGATGCAGAAGCAGGATTAATTTGAGTTTGCAGGAAGGGCATCAAAATCCATACACTGAGAGCAATCAAAATCCATGCACTGAGACCTCTCCTGGGAAAGACTACTAGGAAGATAGCAAATTAATAGAAAATTAAAGATACTTGGTGCAGGGTAGAAGAAGGAAAACAAAACCAAGGCTGAATAATTAATGCTGAAAACAAAATTGTATCCTACCTGGGAAGAAAATAAACACATTGAAAAAAAGTCCAAAGATACGTCTGCAAATAGAGGCTGGTGACTGGGGCACTCCTACTATTTCTATGAAGGACAGGGAACATTTTAAAATTGGCAGAGAGATGAAATTTTAAAATTACTCCTCAGAAAAACAGCAGTGAAATGCTAACAATGGCTATTTTGTGTTGCAAAAGGGAATAAAAATTAGTGCAGCACCTGTTCCCTTGCTATTCCTCTTCTCCAGAGGAGCAGAGGCAACAGCACATCAGAGCTCTTCTCCCGCTTCCTGCAGAGAATGGCGCCCGTGTGTGAACATCGCTCCTGGAAGAATTGTCAGGGGAGGTTGTGGAATGTTACCATTAAAACTACCGTTGGCTTTGTTTGACATATGTGTGTGCTGATTTCACTTCACCTCTGTAAAGCTGACTTTGATTAGATTTTTGTTAGGATTCCCACTAAATTGTACAATACCGATGCAGTTATTTATGTGGAGATCTTTCCTCTTTCCTTTGGCCTTCCGCTTTGCGTGTTTCTCCCTGTCTGTTGTAGCTCAGAATGACTACATGGAGTATTAGACAATAAAGGGCCCTGTTATTTCATAAAAAAGTCTATTGGTTTTTATGCCTCATAAATGTAAACCACAATTCAAGTTTGCTGGGAAAACATTCCTCTTAAAATCTGAGTTTAGAGGGCACAGAACAAATAGGGTTTCAGAACAAAATCTGGTTTTTGTCCTCTCAAGAATTCTGTTATTGCTAATTAATAATTCTGTTTTGCCTTTCTTTGTTTTCAAGGCTTTTCAAGGAAAATCTTTCTGAAGGTCTGCTGTTTTACTGCTTTGATGAATATTTTGTCTAATACTAATCAACATCTTGTGATACGATTTTGCGGTTTACAACTGCAATACGCTGAAACCTGCCACAGCTGAGAGAAACAAAAGCGGAACAGACAGTTACCAAACATTCCCACTTTGGAACACGCCGGGCTGCCGTGCTGCTAACCCATCCCAAAGCTGTCCCACGGCTCCGTGGCAGGGTCTGCCTCTGTGGCCACGCTCCCGGAGTGGGGACGAGGATGTGCTGGGGCTGCAGAGTGGAGCCCTGGCAGGCGCAGACGTGGCCGTGTTCCCCTCGCGTGGTGGGCTGCCAGCCCTCCGACATCACAGCCTTCCACCTGCTGCAGGGCTCGGCGCAGCGCCGCCTCTGATGAGGATGTCACTGCTGGCTGAGAGCGTTTCTAACGTATGTCGTTTATGTACGGGCTGACAAATGTTGGCCTTAAGGCTGAATATTAATGTAAAAACCCTACCTGCAGTAAACCGTTTGGTTTCCAGAAATTTTGATCTCCCACGGCTTTCTATGGCCCTGATTTCCTGCCCCTTCCATGTTCTTCTGTGCTCCAAATATCAGAGCACTTTCATTTCACTCTCTAAACATAGTCCTGTGTCAGGCAGCCTTCGGTGCTACCATCCTCTTTTGGGATGGACTCCTGTGTTCTGTTAATGCCAGAGGCTTGCAAACTGGTTAGGGGACTGTTTGGAAGGTTTTGGGGGTTTTTTTGGTGGAACTTCAGTCCTTCTGATCCAAGAAATACTTTAATTATTTTATGTGACGTGTAGCCCTCTGATTCCGGCAAGCAAGGGCAGAAGAGAAAGTTGCTATGCAACCACGCAAGCAGCTGCTGAGCTGAGGAGTCCAGGAACTGTCAACTTTTACAAACAGGAGTTGTCTTGAAAAATACAAGCAGAATTTTATGGTGGTTTCCAATTTTCGTGTTTGTCACCATCTTGCTTCTGAATTTATTTAGTCAATGTTGGCAAAGCGTCATAGAAATGTTGCCTCTGGTGCAGTCTGGCAGCTTCTTTTGGGGACTATAAAACGACGGGAATTTGGCTTTGGTGACAGTGGCAGTTCTGTCTGTGCAGCTGACAAGGGACTTGAATTATTTAATCTGAGGCCCACACAGACCCTGGGCACTCCGCGGTGAGGGCAGAGCCCTGCAGTGCGAGCCCCGAGCCAGGGCTCTCAGGGAGGGAAACGGGCTGTCTTGCTCCAAAACCAAACAAGACCCAGGGCCAGCACAGGGACTGTCACTGCGGAGTTATGACTGAATTACAGCAGGGCATAAAACACAAGTTCTGCCTACCACTTGCACCATTTTACTACTTAATAAGAACCCAGGGAAGTGGGCGTTCAGGGCTGTGAACAAGTCCTTTGCTACCATCCCTTCCCATACGGCCTGTAGACACTGGTTTAGACATTCTGGCTTAAAAGTAAGGTTTCTGGAATAATCACTTCTCCCCCTGCCTAACAACATCATTCAGGGGAGTAGAGGTTTAGGCAAAGCCTGATCTGCATGGGCAGGTCAGTGGTTAAAGAACTGCCAAGAGAAGCCACAAATCCTTCATCAAATTACAGCCAGGGTGTTCAGGCTGCCTCCTTCTACTCTTATCGATAATATCTGGACAGTAAATTATCATATCGAAGTATAAACTCAAAGCAACAAAGTGATAATCATCTCCCATTTCTGGTGGATAAGCAGCTAATGAGAGACTTAATGTACTACAAATACAGGAGATAACAAAGTAATTACAAAATGGCAAACTGCTAAAGACTTTTAGGAAGAGGGACGAGGAGAAAAATCTTTTTCAAGTAGTGCTTGTTCTATGGCAAAGATGTATCAGCAGCCCATCCTTGAATAGATGCATTAGGCAATTATACCTAAGCATGTCCACTTGCTGTGTTTCCTTGTTATGCATGTTCTTTAAATTGTGCTCCAGCAAGAGATCATCTTTTTTTTTTTTCTTAAATGGTAAAGATCATTTCCGTGGTCACAGGAAATGAGAGTCCAGTCTGTTGGTGGGTGGTTTTGGGATATTAGAGTATATGCACCGAATGGGTAATAGTGCAGGCACCCAGGAAGCCTTTCAGCCCAAAAGACTGTTTGAAGATATCGCTTGTATGATGTTTAAGGAATTGAGTTGTGCTGTGGGATTGAATGGAGGAAGCTAGGGCAAGTGACGCCTCGAGAACAACAGACCGCTCCTTGGGGAGAAGGAAGCCCCGTTTCCCATGTCTGCGAAGCCATCATTTGTCTCCTGGCGAGTGCAGGCGTGAAGGCTGGTCTGCAGAGGCTCTGGCCTTTTTCCAGACGCTGACAATAATGATCCTCACAGTCAAAACCAAAAAAGAAGGCAAAGACTAGTTCAAAAGAAACAAGAACAAGAGAAATTTAAGAGCATACAATCTTCAGAATGTCACTAATTTTAAATAATGATTTGCCTGACCTTGGCACTGCTCCCAGGAAGTCACACCAGGCTCAAGAATGCTGCAAGATGATGCACGACTTGAAAATATTGTGTCAAGCACCACCTGGTTCCTGTTAGCTGAATGCCTCATTGACATTTCTCATTCGTTCTTCACTTGACTGAAGGCTCATGGACTCATTGATGGATGGAGCTTGATAAAACTGCTTGGCAAACCTTAATGGTTTTAAAATGCTTAATAAATGACTAATCGAAGGAAAAAGCAGAGCTCAAGAAAGTCTGCAAAAATGTGGGGGTTTTTTTCCCAACATCTTGTATTTTAAATTAATTGTATTTTAAAATGATTTATTTTAATTGTATTTTAAATTAGTTGTATTTTATAAATTATTTTATATTTATTTTATGAATTTTATAAATTAACTAATTTTATTTTAAATTGATTGATAACCACTGGAGGGGTTTTTGGTTTTTTTTCATCTGCCTTTAGGATGTTTATGAGGACTAACGATGCTCCTTGTCTCTTCCACAGGGACCTTGGTATTGCTTGTGAAGATATGATTTCTGTGATACCTGTAAGTGAATCACATCCATTTGTTTTTTGAACCAGAGCTTCTTGGGGGTGCTCGCTCAAAGCCTAGCTGGTAGGAGATGCAATGTTCCTGAAGCACTAAATATCCATAATGAAGTTGGGGAGGAGTGTGCACTGTGTATCTTTTCATACCTGAAAACAGATATAGAGAAGTGTTTTACCTACTGACGTCCCTTTTAGTGTTAATTTTCTGATTCATGGTGCGATGCTATTTGCTCTTATTTCCTTTCCCTGTGGGCAGAGGTTTGGGCATTTATCATATTGTGTGTGTGGTGTGTCTGTGCTCATGCAAGTCATGTGCACATGGATATTTGTGTCTACATATCTGCCTTTCTGTCACAGATTGCTATGATTGCTGTATACTCAGGCTTGAGAAATCAAGGCTAAAATGCAGCTCGAACAGATAGGGGAAGCTGGAAGGGCCAGTGGTAATAATTAGCATCTCTTGAGGAGCGACACCCTGTTCCTGAGCTGACTGCCACGGAGAGCATCTCTACTGTAAGTGGCACGTGCTTTACGAGAAATCCTCTGGTTTGAGCTTGCCTTCTCCTGTTTTGCAAATCAGCTTTGATAAATGAAGCAGTTGTTATTTCTGAGATCGAGATTAACGTGTCTAATGGAT
>NW_009706735.1:2437-2671 GCF_000703405.1 Apaloderma vittatum | reverse complement strand
GAACCGCTTCTCCACATAACAAGTGAACAAGAGGACCGTGGTTCATCAGGTATCTTCCCCTCATCCTATTTCCTGATAATAAATCTTGTCAAGTTACTTTTTTTGAAAGAAAACAAAATACGCTCTGGCTCGCAGTGAGCAGTTGTGAAATCAACAATTTCCTGTAGTTCTTAAAAATTACCATTTCTATCTAATTATTGAAATCAGAAATATGAGGAGGACCACATAGTTCCT
>NW_009706735.1:1837-2406 GCF_000703405.1 Apaloderma vittatum | reverse complement strand
CTGAAGAGATCTTGCTGTGGCTTCAAAAGCCTGACAAACCTAGCAAAATCAAAATAACCCTAAGTAATCACAGCTGAAATGAAAGTGGGGCTATCTTCTTCTGAAAGTCTGCACCTCTACAGGAGCGGATGTTTCTTCGCCATCTAAGATCCCCTATTGGTAAACAAAATAACAAAATAGAGAAAATGTCTAGAGTACCACTCATAAGAAAACAAACAAATCATCAGGAACTTTGCCAAGATGTAACTCAGACGGGCAATTAAGCAGGGAGGGCGTTCCTGCCTTAATCTTGCCGTGTGTTTTTTTGTTGGCCTTAAGCTAGAATTAGAACTTGTAGATTTATGTACTGGTATAAAACAAATAGCTGCTAGAACACTGCTTTTTGCTTAAGAAGTAATGTTCGACAGAGGTGATTCTGCACTAGAAGATTTGACTCCCAAATATTCTCACAAATTAAAGCAATTTCTTGATGAACCCGTGTATTCTGAGCACTGAGGAAAAGCACCCACAGGTGCTGGTAGAGAGGAGACTTCAGCTCTGGTGGCCTCACGTGCCATCGAGAGAGGGAA
>NW_009706735.1:0-1806 GCF_000703405.1 Apaloderma vittatum | reverse complement strand
AAGAGTTGCCCTGAGAGCCTGCGATGCCTCTGCTCACTCCTGAACCGAGGGACTTGTCTGGGCTCAGCAGAGACCGGGACTGAAGGAAATCTGAGCTGATAAAGGACCTGCTGCTTCCAAACTTCTTCAACTTTCTGTGAAAAATAGCAAAAAAACCCCTTGTAAATACAGGGTCACACAAAGCTTTGTCCTTAAAGGCACTTTTCAGAAGATCCTCATTTAAGGCAACACTAGCCCTGAAAATAACTTATTACACTTATTTATAAGATGCTCATGAATAATTTATACTACATTAACTTGTAAATGTGATAGCTTTTGAAGTCATTAAGCTCCAGTAGCTTGCTTTGTAAATCCATTGGCTGGGTCTTGTCATTAAAAACTAATTAGCTTGTTCAGCTGGAACATATTTTGTAAAATAGCTATACTAGTATTCCTCTTTATATTACAACAAATTATATTAATTCAAAAAATATTCCAGTGATGGCATAACGGAAACATGCAATAACAATATGAATATAAAATCCTATAAAAACAGATAATTGCATTATATCTTTAGCAAGTTTTCCAAAACCTGGTGATGTATCAGGGTTATGAGTGTTTTTGTGAACATCTGATATGAGAAATCTCTGATATAGACGTTATTTATTTAAAGATGATTGCTTATACATAGTCTTTTTTTTTTTTCCTGTGAATAGTGTTTTCGTTTGCTGCTGAATTTTCATCTTGAGAAAACGCTGTGTTTTCTTCCTGCCTTATTCTTCCGTTAGGTCTTAGTCCTGCCACTGTGAGAAGAAATAGGAAGAGGAGAGGAAAAACAGGCACCCACCAAGCCTGCTGCACCTCGAGCAGCAGGACACATGCCAGCCCCCCGTCACAAACACCCCTGAGCCCCCCGTGCCCACCGGCCACCGGGAAGGTAAGCGCTGCCCCAGTGACTTGTTCCCAAACCGCCCCACCCTGCCCTCTCTGTCGCGATAACCACAGTATTTCCTTCCAGCACAGCACTGGAGGAGCTGGTCTGTAGAATGATTTTGTGTCAGCGTAAACGAAAATGTCATTTAGGTTCATTTGTGCGAAGGCCCTGGCTCTGAGAGAAAAGGCTCTATAGGAAAATCAATAGCCACTGGCCATAAAAAAAGGAAAAGTCCAGCTGGTTTGATACTATTCATCTGTGTTGTATTTGAAAAGTATTTGCTGTGTAAACTATCCAAACATTCTTTTTTTTCCTTCCCAAATATTTTGGGTTTATGTTTATCTCTCCTTCAAATTTAAACATTTTTAAACTCCAGTATATCTAAATTGCTATTACCAGCTTTTAAAGGGATTAGGGTAAACGGCTTTTATTCTGGAGTCACAATACTATTGCTTTCAAATACATCTTCTTGGATTTCCTGTTCAGAAAGAAGGGGGGAAAAAAAAAGGAATTTAAGTAATTCACAGCAAAGCTACAACGTCTGCTTCTGCACTGATGAATGTTTCCCTTTAGGAATGGCAGTTCTCTTATTAATATAACATCTGGCTTTCATCTTGAATAAATACGACAACTAGAAAGCAGGAGATAAAGAGTAGAAAAATGTGAATTTTCTGGCATATCAAGGAGCCAAAAGGCCTAATTAGCAGAAATAATATCTGGCAAGCAGTGCTGCTCAAGAAACTGCCATAAACGAATGTTCTGGGACAAAATGTTTCAGAGGGACTGCTTGGTCACCCAGAGAGCCAAGAGGAGTAAGGTGGCAAGAACAGAAAACAACACAGATTTATGGTTCTGCACATCCAAACGGCTGCGATCAGCGGGCTGAGAGGGAG
>NW_009706734.1:19987-20187 GCF_000703405.1 Apaloderma vittatum | reverse complement strand
GCACGGTAGTGTGGAAGTGGCCGCAGAAGTACGCAGGGGTCTGTGTGAGCTTCCTGTTGGAGAAGCTCTCGGCTCTGGTTTTACTCCCTTCTCTCTGTTCTTCTCGCTGGTTCTCTCAGCTCGGCGCGCTGGGCGCAGGCAGGACAGGCGCAGGTTGTGTTCTCGGTGGAGTCCTCCCCAGGTTGTGCCAGAGGCCGCTC
>NW_009706734.1:13099-19958 GCF_000703405.1 Apaloderma vittatum | reverse complement strand
CTGCGGGGGCCCCGGAGGAGCGGGGTCGGTGCCTGTGGGAGCCCCGGTTTGCCCGGTTAATGCGCTCCTCTGTACCAGCTTGACTGGAAGGGCTGTCTCACCTGTGAGAGTAACGGATGGCTTGCTTGGAAGTTGAGAGAATCGAGGCCTGCGAGCAGAAGTAGATGGTGCTTGGTGGAAAGGTTTAACAGAATGGAGTTTTGCACCTTTTCTGAAGAACGCTGCTTGGTTTGATGTTGTTTCACGTTACAGCACCTTGTCCTAGTCTGCTGCAAATCTAGAGCTTGCTTTCAGTGTTGTGAAGAGGAACGTGTGCAACGCTGTGGTTGCTGGACTGGAAATACATCAAATGATTTGGGGTTTTCTTCCAAATGGAAAGTTCCTTGTGCACGAAAGACTTACCTGCTTCTTGAAGCGGTTGTGGTTTTGCATGAAACTGTTTTTCAGGTGATGATGTTCTTTTCTGCATTGTAAACTACTGTTTGACGCTGCCAGATATGAAAGTATGTGCTTGAATCCCTCCGATATAGGATTACTTGGTTCCTTTAAGGGTCGAATAAAAAAAATAAAGAGTCGTCTTTTCCTAAATGCATTTGCTGTTTTAATGTAAGCCTGAAGAGCACAGTTGTACGTTTCTTACTTGTAAGCCTGCTGTTAATGTCCTGGGAGATCTGTGACTATATCTGTGTGTGTTTTAATTCCCTCTGGTAGGGGCTTTGCGGATGGTTTGGTAGCACTTCTTTTTTGAAGTTCACTTCGGTAACGATGCTTATGCCTGAGTTGTTTGGGTTGAAGAGGAAGCAGTTTTCTGTTCCTGGTGCGATTCATTCCTGGGTGGTTTTCCAGAGAAATCGTAATTTTAGTATGAGATGGTCTGCGAAGCAATGAAAGAGCGAGCGTTTCCCATCTGCTCTTTAAAGGCCGAGTACCTGTGTTGCCACTTAAAACGTTTGGCTCTTTTGTTGAGTTGTGATCGCAGGAAGATAACTTCTACGCAGGGTTTAAACAAATGGGCGTTTGGTCGGGATTTGGATAACGAAATGACGGGTTACGACTGGAAACGCAGGGTCTCGGTGGGGAGCTCTGGCGGGGTGCTCCGTGGAGGTGACTGCCTCGACGCGGCTGTGAAATGTCACTCGGTGTCACTGGTGTGTGTGACTCCTGAAGAACTCTTCACGTGCCACTCGAAGGGTTTCTGAGGCGCACCTGGTGTTGCTTTGTTTGGATCAGCCGACGGGCGGTTGGAGGGAGGAGTGTCCTTGTTGTTGATGGAGCAAGAGTTTGGTAAAATTCCGAGTTGTCAAGTGTTTGATTCTTGCTCTTTGCCTTTGAAGGAGTGATTTATTCACCCCTGGGTGATGGGAAAATCCAAAAGGTTCTATGAGCGTTTTCTGGTTCTTTTTATGTTCTTTGTGGAAGGCGTATTAATGTCTCGGCCATACAAAAACTTCAGTGACCGGCAAGTCGCGCAGGGACAAGCTGTTAGGAAACGCACTCTTCCTCACGTGGTTGTCGTGTGTCGCAGTGCCTTGTGGTGGTCGCAGGTTTGAACTGTCTGTATATACAGTTCTTTGTGGACTGTTACTGCTGTTGTGTTGCCTGCATTGATTTTTGCCTCCGTTTATTCTTTATTGCAGTCTAAAAGTTGGTTTTAATTGGTTGCCCACAGGATTGGCTTGGCTTCTGCTACTTGTTAAGAAAAAAACATCTGTCTTTGCAGGTAAGAGCCTTTGAATTGAAGACTTCTTAATATTCATATTGAGTGTATCTTAAGAAATATTCGAAGCTTTTGGAATCTGTGAATGGGTATTGAAACACTTGGGTCAAATAATCTATAGCTGCTCTCTTTACTTTGACTCCCACTGGTGATGGTGGTTCTGGCAGTGGTGTTCTTGTAAACAGAATTTTCTGCCAAACTCATGTTTTGTTGTTTCATCAGCATGTGGTTGTCCAGAACACTCTCCCAGTTATTTTGCGCTGTTGGAAAACGGAGCTACTTTGCTGCAGGCCACAGGTCTGCGCGTTTCGAACTCTTGGAGTTTGGTTCTAATTAGGTTTTGCAGCATTTAAAAGGATCAGCTAGGCTCACTGCAGCTCAGAGATGACTGTCTTAGTCTAACAGGTTGATTTTAGCCTTTAAAAACGACACGAAACTGTAGTTTGCAGTTTTAGCTTTTGCTAGACAGTCTCAGCCTGGATACTTAAAATTCCTCCTACAAGATCAGTGTTATTTCAGTTCTTAGTCTTCATCCGAGAATTGCCAAGTCTGGGGGACGTGTGTGTGTGTGTGTGTGTGTGTGTACGGTGTGGGCATTCGTACTTTAATATGCCCCAGGGACGATGCTGAATCTTTTAGCCTTAATTTGCAAAATGCTTACATCCTAAACGGCTGATCGGATGTTTTAATCAGTTCATGCATAGGACCCAAATTCTGCTTTTCTTACTGACTAGCATGTGATGGCACAAGTAATATTGTCACCTTGTACACCTCTTCCCAGTGTGAAACAAAGCAGTTTCATGGTGTTGCTGTCAAGACACACAGACATACGCCATTAAGGTTTCTCAGACGGGTTGAATGAGATCGTTTGTTGGCAGCCCTTTACACTCCGTTTTTCAATCGTGCCTTGCTAGTGGGGCTGACTTGTCCGTGGCACAACTGCAGGATTTTGTGCTTCTGGTCTCTCCAAAAAATACACTGAACATACAAAATTGCAACAAACCTAATTTTGCCTTTAAGTACCTTTTTTGTACCGGGGGAAAAGCCAACGGCTTGAGAACACCAGTTAAAGACCAAAACCTGGCAGCTGTGTCACCTCTGCCTGGAGGAAATGATGCCTCTGCAGATTTGGTTGGAAAATTGGAGTAAGTTAATGTCTCCTACGTGCATTTTGGAAAAAAAAAAACACCACAACACCAGTCTTGTGAGTGGCCAGAAGTGTGAAATTTGGCCCTTTTGGTCCGTGTGATTTTTCTTTCAGTCACAGAAGCGAAACTAATCCTTTGCTAAAGCACTGAAATCCTGAAAAAAAATGAAGCAGTTGTGTTTCGACTTGGCAAAATACTTTTTTTTTTTCCCCCAAAAATCTGATGAAGTCTTTAAAATTATTTTATTTGTACCACGCTACTATTAGCACTTGCTTAATAGCAAGCGTTTGCTTAATATCCTACATGGAATTAACTGTGCTGAATACTCTGTAGTAAAACTTCGTGATCTCCCTTAGCATTTGTATCGAAGTTTTGAATTTTGTGGGAGATGGAAATGCTTGCTTTATCCCAGAAGTTAGGTGAATGCTCCGATACTTGAACTCCTTAATTTGTTTTCTGGGCTAGATTCATGGAATTGTTAGTAAAGGCAGTCATCTAGCAGGTGGAGGCTCCTATAAAATGAGTATATGAGATTGGAAACCAGCAGCTCTGAGCAGAAAAACCTTCTCAGGTTGCCTTTGTTCACCTAATGGCCATATCGGGTTGTCATCCCGTCTCCTTAGTGAGGAGATAACTAAAAATATTCTCCCATTTAACACAAAGAACGTCAAACGTTTTAACTCCGGATGGATGGCAACTTCCGAAACTCATTTCTTTCTGCAATAGGTAATAGAGAAAATGTAAACCCTCAAGCAGGATTTGCTGTTTGTAGTATTTTTAGTTTCCAAAGCAAAGGTGCAAAACCAGGGATGCTTTTGTATCACTTGCTTGCTTCAGGTTCACCTAATTCAAAAGCCGTCCTGGAGCATGATGTAGTGAGCTTAGGTTTTACAGCCCCCTTTGTATGGCTTCCCCAAAGCAGACAGCATTTTCCTTTTAGCTGTAGTTACAGACATTGCTGTCAGTCTTAGGCAAACCTAAAATAAAACTACAGAGTCATTGAAAACTGCTGTTTTAAAACAGTGCAAAAAGTCTTAATGCTTTCTCAGGTGTGTCTGTGGCAGATCGTTTGTTCTTGGACCTGTTTTTTTTTAGCACGAGCCAGTTATTTTGCTGTTGGAAAATGACTGGATAATGAACTCCGTTCTCAGGTTAAACGTAAGTGTCACTATAAGAGAGAAATGCGAGATGTTGCTTTTGTTAGCTCACCACGGAGATGAGAAAGTTGCTTTAAAAAATAAATTAATCCCTGAGGCTTAATCTAAATATTCCTATTTCTGTTGCTGCCGTCCCTTGGTGGAGTAGGGGTTTTCTTAGCAGTACGTACAGCTAGGTTTTGGGTTTTTTCCCCCCTAGATGTTTTCATGTTTGTCTGGCAAGCTCCGGTTTCTCTTTCAGGACAGCGCAGTGAGGGGTTGGCCGTTACTTGGCAGCAGCTGGAGCAGCAGAGCTGACTTTGTGCTGCTGCCTTCTCTGGTGTTTCCTTGAGGGAGGGAAGTCCTCCGCCCTTGGCTCACCTCAGCTGGATGTGGGCCGGTGCCTTGTAATACCCCGGTACGTTGCTGGAGTTCCTCAGTGTGTGGAAGGGGTTAGCTCGGATGTGTTGGGCAGCAAAACAAAGTGTTAAGTACCCGTTTGAGTGATCTGAAGTTCCATCATGCAAAGGGAAGAACTGCTTGTTTATTCCCTCTAGAAGAGCTGCTGCTCTCTTTTTAAGTCCTGACTTCAGCCCCACTGATTGGATGTGGGCCTTACCCAGCAGTTCCGGATGTGTCCAAGGCGTGTCCACGCTGAAGCAGTTGGAAGACCTGGGCAGGCAAATGCAGCTGGCGTCAAGGTTTGGCTGTGTTGCAGGATATGGTGCTGAGCTGGAATGTGAGCTGGAATGTGGGCAGGTAGTTGCTGATGGTAGTTGGTCATAGCCTTTATACGGCCCAAAGCCTCTGGGTGTTGTGTTGTATCATCTGGTTCATCTTTGGTTCCAAATGCTTCGTTAACGCAATTTGGAGGTGTCTAATGGGAGCCGTAGAGGGCTTCTGGACAGATCCTGACCTGGCTTGTGCTTAGGAAGTCGAGAGGTTTTGAGGCTGAAGTGGCTCCCGTAAAACAAGGTGCTGCTGCTGGCGGTTTATGATGAGAGGCCGGCTTTTGAACCGGTCAGTTGTGCTGGTATTGATGTGATGCTTCAGCCTTTACTGAACGTTCATCACGAGTGAGTGAGAACCACCTAGTTTCCTGTTTCTCTTGAACTTCTGGGATGACCTCAGGCTCTTCTGTAGAATGTGCACGAGGTAACTGTCGAGAACTCCCTGTTCAGAATTGATCTTAGGCTTCCACTGACCTCACCTGCAGAGGTACAAGTCATTTACGTGTGCCTGAGACAGCAGGCGTAATACTGGGCACAACATCTGCAACTACTAAACATTTTACCTTGGTTTTGAAAGTTGTAAAGGCCAAATATCTGTCTAGGATATATATAGATTTTAATCTAGTTTAGGGGAGGTGTGCGTAGTCACGGAATGTCTGGGGCTAGTTTGTAAGAGTCAGCTGGGGTTCACGATCATCTCGACCTCTTGCCTTTCCTGCAGAAGAATGTAAGATCGATGTACTCTAGAAGGTTCCTGGCAGGATGTCGTGTGAGTCTCCCTGGTGCTAGTTGTCCATAATGGATTTTTGTTCATAGCCAGCCCACTGTTGTGTTCCTACGTGTCTTCACCTGGCAGGAGATAGAAATCCCTCTCCAAATGAAAGAGAACCGTTTATTTCCCATAGGTGTGCGGAATTTTGTGCAGTCACTTTGTGCAGTCACTTTGCCAGGTACAGTGAATACCATAACAGCGTATGGTAAATTAATTTTGTTTGCTTGGCTAAAATACACATTTTGCTTACGTTCCTTTAAATATTCAACTACTGATCTAATAGTTCTAATTTTTTGCTGTTCCTTAGGTGGGTTTTTTTTGTTTTTGTTTTTGTTTTTTTCAACTGATGCTTGTGGGTCTTAGTTTAACAGTTATTTTGGAATTTCTGGTGCAAAATATATACTGATTGTGTTGGTAAATGTTTAATGCTCCAATCTGTATGAAGTAACCAAACACGAATGAGGAGTTTGGAATATAAAGATGCTTAATCTTTGCAAGATGTTGTTAGGGGTATGTAAACAAGTATAGTAGATGGTGTCTGTAGGTAATTGCATGGTGTCATGAACAGTAGTCTGACATAGCCGTTGCCTTTTCTCATCTGCAGGTGTGTGTTGTTTCAGCGCAGCATGGCTGTGGTCATCCGCTTGCAAGGTCTCCCGATTGTGGCGGGGACCATGGACATTCGCCACTTCTTCTCTGGATTGACCATTCCTGATGGGGGCGTGCATATTGTAGGGGGTGAACTGGGTGAGGCTTTCATCGTTTTTGCCACTGATGAAGATGCAAGGCTTGGTATGATGCGCACAGGTGGTACGATTAAAGGGTCAAAAGTAACGCTGTTGCTGAGCAGTAAAACTGAAATGCAGAACATGATAGAACTCAGTCGTAGGCGTTTCGAAACGGCCAATCTAGATATGCCGCCAGCAAACGCGAGCAGGTCGGGACCACCGCCTAGTTCTGGAATGAGCGGAAGGGTTAACTTACCTACTACCGTACCTAACTTCAATAATCCTTCTCCTAGCGTAGTCACCGCTTCCACCACGGTGCACGAAAGCAATAAAAACATAGCCACGTTTTCTACTGCCAGTATGGGGACGGCACCTCCAAACCTGGGGAGTACCTTTGGCAGCCCGACGTTTAGCTCCACCATCCCTAGCACAGCGTCCCCGCTGAACACGGTACCTCCTCCCCCAATCCCTCCCATCCCAGCCATGCCATCTTTGCCACCAATGCCTTCGATTCCCCCGATACCTGTTCCGCCCCCTGTGCCCACGCTGCCTCCCGTTCCTCCGGTCCCTCCGATCCCCCCTGTGCCCCCAGTACCCCCCATGACCCCCATGCCTCCCATATCAGGA
>NW_009706734.1:12192-12965 GCF_000703405.1 Apaloderma vittatum | reverse complement strand
TTATTGGTCCCATGAATCCTGTAAATCCCATCCAGATCAATTCTCAAAGTAGTGTCAAGCCGATCCCAATCAATCCAGACGATCTGTATGTCAGCGTTCATGGAATGCCCTTTTCTGCAACAGAATCTGATGTGAAAGACTTTTTCCTGGGGCTCCGTGTGGATGCGGTCCATATGCTGAAGGATCACGTAGGTCGAAATAATGGAAATGGACTAGTTAAGTTTTTTTCTCCTCAAGATACTTTTGAAGCACTGAAGCGAAACAGAATGCTGATGATTCAGCGCTATGTGGAAGTTAGTCCTGCAACAGAGAGGCAGTGGGTGGCTGCTGGGGGCCACATAACTTTCAAGCAAACCATGGGTCCCTCCGGGCAGTCGCACCCGCCTCCTCCCCAGCCTCACCCTAGGGCCAAGTCTCCTGGCGTGCCGAAAAGGTCGCGGTCGAGATCTCCCCACGAGCAGGGTTTCTGCGTTTATTTGAAAGGTCTCCCCTTTGAATCAGAGAACAAACACGTGATTGATTTTTTTAAAAAGCTGGATATAGTAGAGGACAGCATTTATATAGCTTACGGACCTAATGGGAAGGCAATTGGAGAGGGTTTTGTTGAGTTCAGGAATGAAGCTGATTATAAAGCAGCTTTGTGTCATCATAAGCAGTATATAGGGAATCGCTTTATTCAGGTTCATCCCATTACTAAAAAGGCAATGTTGGAAAAGATAGATATGATTCGTAAAAGGTTGCAGAATTTCAGCTACGACCAGAGAGAAATCCTC
>NW_009706734.1:0-12178 GCF_000703405.1 Apaloderma vittatum | reverse complement strand
TTGCCGAAATTGTGTGCGCATATATCTAATATTCCGTACAATATAACAAAAATGGAGATCCTTCAGTTTCTGGAGGGACTGGCGGTAGAAGAGAACTCTGTACAAATTCTTGTTGACAATAATGGCCAAGGTTTAGGACAAGCGCTGGTTCAGTTTAAAGCCGAAGATGATGCTCGTAAGGCAGAGCGTTTGCACCGTAAAAAACTGAATGGAAGAGATGTTGTTTTGCGTTTGATAACTCTAGAAGAAATGAGAGATATTGAGAGAAACCCACCTTCTCAAGGGAAAAAGATACTGAAAATACCGATACAAGGAAATGCAGCGGTGCCGGGGGCACAGGGTGCTGCTGCCGATGAGCATGCCTTCTTGGGGGGAAGTTCTAAAGACGCGAACAACGGTCCTCCCTTCAATTTCCCCGGTAACTTCAGTGGGTCTGGCACGTTTGGTCCCCCTCTGCCACCGCCCGGGCTAGGTGGCTTTCCCGAGCCTAGGCCGGGAATACCCACAGTTGCGGCTAGCGCTCTGCCTGGGGCAGCTCTCGAGGTCCCAGGTTTTGCAGGCGGTCCCGGGAATTTGAGCGGCCCGGCGGGCTTCGCAGGGGGTCCTCAGACGTTCGGTAACGGGCCTGGCAACTTAAGCGGACCGCCTGGCTTTGGGGCCGGTCCTCCAGGGATCGCCAGTGGTCTTGGACATTTGAGTGGACCTCCAGGGTTTGGACCTGGACCGGCAAATATCCATATTAGTGGACCTCCAGGTTTTGGAACAGGGTCTGGGAAGCCAGGGCCAACTGTCATCAAAGTGCAAAATATGCCCTTTACCGTTTCGGTGGATGAAATTTTGGATTTCTTTTATGGTTACCAAGTGATCCCTGGTTCAGTGTGCTTAAAATACAATGAGAAGGGCATGCCCACTGGAGAAGCGATGGTTGCATTCGAGTCTCGTGATGAAGCTATGGCAGCTGTTGTTGATTTAAATGACAGGCCTATAGGCTCCAGAAAAGTAAAACTTGTTTTAGGGTAACTGTTCATATGAAGTAGTTGTAGAATAGGTATTCATAGTGCTGTGATAAATGGATCCGGATTGGTTTTTATAGTATTTCCAGGAATAGAACCTGTGGATTGTTTAACTTGTCAAACAGCTTGGTTTTGGTGAGGCAGAGCACTGGATTAGCCATCACATAAGAGACGCTGCGAGGATAGCCGTGCAGTGGATTTTCCTGTACCGAGCCGTGGAGAAGCTAGACAGATTCTTGCTCGTCACAGACGTTCGGTAACCTATGCTGGACACAGTGCTTATCGAGGAACCTAGATTGGTTTTACGTAGTTTCGGATAAGGGAAATAGATGAAGTCAGTGAAGCTCTTCAGTGGGTGCTCTTGCAAGCCATTGTAAAATAGATAGCTCTTTCTAGATTTGGTTAAAAGCCGGCTGAATTTGCTTTGTTTACAGGTCAAAGCTTTGTTTAAAGTTCTGATTTTACTCTGCAACTGAACAAATTCTCAGTGTACACAGATTAATTGTTTTGTGTATGTATCTTTATTTTTTTCCAAGATTCTCACTGTATGAACAGTTGAATTATGCCCATTGCTGATGTGTCTGCCGATCTAATTCCTATAAGTATGAGCAGAATCGTTCTGTAAAATTCAAGCTGTTCTTTGTGGAATAACCTTTAGTTATTTATATATTGCAATTATAACTGTGCAGAATAAGACTTTTGCCACGAGCATAGCTAACCTCAAACATTATCCTACGAGTTCTGTAGCACACTTACAAAACGTTTGCAGTAGAAGCAACGACTCGAAAATATTCATTATTGTTTAAGTAGCTTGATTTGTTAGGATTACATGAATCGGCTGGGATAGGGTCTTTGACACTAGTTGGATATCGATGTTGTATCTCACGTGTCTCGAACTCCTCACATAGTCTCTGCTAAGAGAGCCAATGTGGTGATTAGTAGTAGAAGATTGGAGTCCGGCTAAATAATTAGTTTATATGTGAAAGAAACTTTTATCTTCAGCAACTCTGTCGTGAATTACTGCTATGGGTGAATTCAGAGATGAAATTTATTTTTCTCCCAAACTCAGAAATACCGAGTTCAAGGTATATTTTTGCAATAAAGTTGTGCTGTTGTATTCAAAGTCTGTAAAGAGTTGCCCTTTTCTTTGCTGTGCAGTAAAACCTCCCATGGAAAAAAATGGAATTGGGAAGGAAGTAATTATGTGAGTGAAAAGTAGAATTTGTTTTGGTTTTTTCATTCTTGCTTGGCTTACGATAAATTTTAAGACTTGGTCAATGCCTGAAAAAAACCTGTTATTCCCTGCAAATCATTGTACTTAAACATAGTAAACTTCAAACCGTTTGGGTTTTTTTGGACAAAGAAAACCAGTGCCTTTTGGTGTTGCATATCATGGAACACTGAAGTGTATGGTCAGGCAAAATTGCGAGGTGCAAGTGGCAACAGTTTTATTCACGTGGTGTGTAGGAGAGATTTGCAAACCTGTGCGGCGCTGCGTCCTGAGAGGATTTCCCAGTACAGGAATGTGTGGAAGGATTGTACAAAGGTGTACTTCAATAAAGAGGCGGTCGCATTACACGGATGCTTCTGTAATTCATTAGCATAATTTTTGTTTCGACAGATTACTAGGTGGTCCCAACTTTGGAAAAGTCATGTGATTTGTATATACTGTTTAAAATTAAGCCTCCTGTTAATAAAACTGTCTGTCTCTGAAGCTTCATGTTATGCGTTTCAACAGTCTTTGGGAGTAATGTTTCAACAGCAGATCTTTGTTTCTTTTTCTTTTTTTTTTTTTTTTTCCCCTTTGAAAGTCTGAAAGTACTCTTGCTGATGTCAGAAAGATGTGTGATTAGGAGTCAAGCCTTTCGGTTTATTTTTAAAATTTTGCTCTTTGTTTTCTAAACAACTTTTATTAAAGTTTCATACTATATTGGAGTTACTTGGGTGCTTGTTTCTTCATGTTTCACATTAGAATAAAATTGCTGAAAAGGAAAACTTGGTTTCATTGTTCACAGCGTTGATTTAAGATAGTGTGTGTTGACTTGCAGAAACTGGTGATAACTTTCTTTTCAAGTTCAAATGAATCACAACAATGCTGGCCTTGTTGTGAAATGTAATTAAACTACAGGTGCCTGGGAGTAGAGACACTGTTCTGTGTTACTGTCTTTTGATTCCACGTCCCGATCCTCCTGGTGCTGGGCACAGGGTTATTTATTCGCGTTCGGTAGACACGGCACATGCTGCGAAACACGGTCGTGTGCCTGTTCCTTTGGACTTTCTAGAAGTGCAGGTTTGTTTTGGAAATCTGTCATTTCCCGATTCTTGAGGTTTTTTTCATTGTGGCCTAAAGGTATTTAAATGCTTCTTTCCAAAAAAAAAAAAAAAAAAAGTGCAAACTGATACAAAAAGCCGTTGGTGTTGGGAATTGAATGCTTAAGTGGAGGCTTTGGGGTGGGCAAGGGGCTCCTCGTCTTGCCAAGCAGTTGATGCCCCATGTTTTTCAGCATAAATCAGTAGTAGTATCCCCTCTTCCTCAAGAGGAGGCTCTTGGGAACAATACGAAGTTGTAGCATAATCAGAATTTCTCTGTGTACTATAAGCAGTACAGCTGCTGTTCCAGATAGTTACGGTTGATCCTGTAAAGCGTATATAGAGAAAAGTTGAGTGCCGAGTGTCCCAGAAGCTGTCTGTAACAACTCACAGCCTTATTCTGCGTGTCGGGCTCAATTACGACGGGTACCCTCGTATTAACAGACAGCGTGACTAGATACGGTAAAATTGCTTACTTTGGGCACGTTTGTGTTTGTGAACAGCCTTAAAAACAAGGGGTAGGACCTCTGAGGTCCCATCTCCGATGTGGAAGGTACGTAACTGCCCGTGCGTGTGCGGCTCGAGGACGGCTGCTGACGGGAGCGGCAGCAGAAAGAGTCGCTGTCGGGCACCGCTCGGGTGCGCGGTTGCGCTGGGCGTGATGCTTTGAGTGTCAGGAGCCGACATCCCGCTTAGCCTCGTTGGAACGGCACGGTTGGTGACACTGATGTCCTGGTTTCCTCAAGTTACGGAAAGAAGGTACTTGTGGTTACGGAACTGGCAAAGTCGGTGTTTTTAGCAGTTCCCTAAGCGTTGAGTGTCCAAGTACTACTACTTAAAAAAAAAAAAAGTAGTAAAGTGTTACGTTCTTGACGCGCTTTCTGTTAAATGTATGTATTTTTGTCATCCAGTTCACAAGAGAAAATACGAATGTGATGAATTACTCAGTGGTAAACCTGTGACCCACGTCAAGAGCTGCAGTGGTTAGACAGAGGGGTGACTTCCGAGTTACCAAGTTCCAAGCGGTTACATGTAAATGTCGCAGGTGGATTTTTGTTTCTAACACAGGTCAATTCTGTAATGTCATAGACAACATGAAAGCCAGCTCTTGATTGATGAGTTGTTGGCGCCGTGTTTTAAATGTAGGTTTGTGAGAGGTTTGAGGCTTTGTAGGCTTAAGGAAAACTGAGGGATGCTTCTTTTTCTCAGTAATGTCCTTTTCATAGCATTTGATGTTCTCCTTGAATGTCTGTGCCCTGAATTTGTTGTGAGCGGAGAGGAAGATTGATGCAAAAGTGAAGACTCTAGTCATGTGCCAGTTGACGTTGAAGGTCTCCCTTCTAAAGAACGTCCGTGCTGGTCGGTTCTGCCGAGTTGCTCGGGCCGTCGTTAGAGCAGTCGCTGGCTGTGCTGTGTGGACTTAGCAGCTTGTTTTGCCAAGAGCGTTCTGGTGCACTGAAGGCTGCAGACTTTAGAAAAAAATATTTTTTTAATTATTTGTCCTAGTTACCTAGGCACACCAGTGGTGCATTAACTGTAAATAACAATTTCGGTTTCTGTGTTTTGTTCTTCTTTGTCTTTTGCTGTGGTGGTCCCGAAGCCGTTGCTTCCCGCAGCGACTGCGCTCAGTCCTCAGTGTGTTGTTTGGCTGCACGCACCGCTGTTACGGACCGCTTCGAGCCTCCGGTGGGACGTCAGACCGCTCTGTCAGAGCAGTTGTTTTGGGATGGTTGTCCAGATACGTGGATTACACCCTGAATCAAAGGACTGCAGTTCCTGTTTAATACAGACCCTAGCGCGGGGAGGACTAGTTTCTGTCTGGCGAGATAATCCGTTGGAAGGAAGCGGTTTTGAAGCTGGGCTGGTCTGTCAGTTTGAGTAGAGATGTGCACAAGCTGGTTTCGTGTCAGTTTGCTTGTTTAGGTATTGTGTAGGTTTTTAAAAAGAAGAAAAAAAGATGTGAAATTCTGTTGCTGTAAGAGGTTTTTCAGAAACAGAGCCATGGGCCTGGAACCTGTGTTGCCAAATATATTTGCTCGTCTTTGCCCTTTTGCAGGTTTGCTGCTTCTCCCGTCTGTTCTGTGGCTGCGTGTGTTTTCACAATTTTGGGAAAACCGAGCTGGCTTGTGTACGGTGCAAGTGACTCTTCCTCCCGGTGGAAGAGGAAGTGGGACTGTGTGTTAAATGCTTCTGCAGGGGTTCTCTCCCCAGCTGGTTTTGGCCTTGAGAAGGTGTTCGTAGTTGAAAGATTTGGCTTTCCTGTGGAGCGACAATCCGTTGGTTGGTAGCATGCATTCGGCTTCAGGTTTGCGGCTCTGCACTGAGCCCTGCTGCTCGTTCCCTGTCTCCCGACCAGGTATGTATTCTGTCGCTCACTTTCTATGCAGACGACTTTGTCAGTAAATTCTTCAGAGCTTTGTTGCTATGTGGAATGTTTGGGTGGTGCTTCCCACCTTCCTGGCTTGGATGCTTTTCACTCACTGGTGTAAATACCAGATTTAAGAAGAGCAGCCCTAAAAGTGTTTCTTTTCCAGAGCTCCAGACTGAACGTGGGTGAGGGACATATTAGCTCTGACTCGTCACTGGCTTCTGTGCAGGTTCCTTTGTTACCCTTCTGGTTTTATTTATGTGTTCACAGTGGGGCAGCTTAGGAGAGGAGCAGCCAGGTGAATTCTGACCTGAGTTCCTTTACTGCTTCTACAGAGTCAAGGCTTTCTCCTTTGTGGCTGGTTTTGTTCTGTACTCTCTAATCTGTTACTTTTCAGTGATCTTACCAGTTGCTTTCCAAATATATTCAAGTGAGCTTTCGGAAACGGTGAATGTATTTCCTTTTAGCATGAGTCCAATTTCCACAAAATGAATTTTGTAACTCTGTCTTCACTGCTCTCACACCAGGTTTGCTGTTTGTCCCCATCTTTTGAGAGGTCACTTGAGCTACCGGTGAGCTAGACCATCGTTCCTCCTGCGGTTCACAGTAGTTTTCAGCCAGGGTAACTTCCAGGGGTGGAGTGGGGATTGCCTTCCCAGGACACAGCTGAGGGAGTAAAGTTTGAAACTGAAAATTTAGGACTTGGAAAGCCTACACAGGGAAAAAAGGAACTGGTCCTGCCTAAAGCTCTCGTCGTTGGCTTTTTGGACCGACCACTGCTTCTGGAAGGCTGGTGACTTCGAAATGTTCGTGTTGTAGTTACAGTGTTGTTAACTAAAGAGTCGCTGGGCTGATCGCTCTGATTTCTGACCACCTGAAGGTCGGTGGCGCTTCCATCTGGCTGTGTCATAGTTTTGAACAATTACTTTCATTTTGGCCATTTCCCATCGAACGTAACTATGGATGTGGTGTTGCTCTGTGTGGCGGTAGAAGGTTCAGAAATGCTTTCTAATCAGTTGGAAATAAAGGCAGATTTGGGGAGGAAAATAGCAATATTGATCAGAACCTAAACTGCCTCAAGGATTTCCTTTAGGTGGTTTAGTCTGAGTGCCTTTTCTGATGAGACTCCTAGGACCGCTGTCCCTTGTGAAGATTTCAAGCCTTGGTTTCGCACCTGTTTGCTTGGTGACCTTGCTTTGGTGGCATTTGCCAGAATGTGCTCTGTAATGGGAGCTTTTTCTGAAACTTCTGTTTTCAGCAGTATAACCAAAGAATTGCTGTTTGGTTGGACGGGAGGATGGATATGCAGTGCGAGAAGTCCTTGCTTGTTTGAACAGGAAGCTCAACTCAGAAGTGGAAATCGAGGGTTGCCGATACTGTTTCTTTATTAGCTACATGTTTCTAATAAAAGGGCAGCATTTATAAATCCGCGTTCTCGAGGAACACTAACGCAAACAGCTACAAAAGCGAAGAGGCTAATTAAAGTAAAATGAGGCGCTGGCAGTCATTGACTGAATGCAGGGGAAACCCCCTTCTTTAAGGAGAGGAGGTGAAGTTCTAAATAATACTGATTCACTTTCCCGGGATCCCTCTGCTACCTTCCAGCAGCGCCGCAGAGCCTGCTGCCGGGCCAGCCTCACGTGAATGAGCAGAGTGGTTTTTATAGCCGTTAGAGCCTTTTCATCTATGGACTTGAATGCTTTTAGGAGGTAAGTGTGTGTCTGGGGTGGTGGTAGCAGTGAATTTGCCTCCCGGTAAGCGCTAAGCCGGTGGCTGAGTGTTTTGATCCTCGTGTTAAAGGCACGTCGGCAGGACTGTCCATGAAGTGGCGCTGGGGTTGAAAGACTGAGGCCAAACTCGCCAAACTTAGTCAAAACGACCAAATGAAGCCCTTATCTGTTGAGGAATGTTTGCGATTCACAAACTTCAGTGCTGAGCTTGCGTGGAAAAGAATAGAATGAGGCAGCGAGCGGACAGTTAATTTCTTAAACTAATGGGAAATTTAAATTCAGTTGTTGATGATGGATTATGAGATACGTAATTGATCTGGGTGGCCTCCCAGGATCTCCAGGGGGCTACAAGAAAGCTGGGGAGGGGCTTGTGAGGGTGTCGGGCAGTGACAGGACTGGAGGGAATGGATTGAAGCCAGAGATGGGTCGGTTCAGATGGGACGTGAGGAAGAAGTTCTTCCCCAGGAGGGTGGGGAGACCCTGGCACAGGGTGCCCAGAGAGGGGGTGGCAGCCCCATCCCTGGGAGTTTTTCAGGCCAGGCTGGATGGGGCTCTGGGCAGCCTGAGCTAGTGGGGGGGGTCCCTGCCCGTGGCAGGGGGCTTGGAACTAGGTGAGCTTTGAGGTCCCTTCCAACCCTGACAATTCTGTGATTCTGTGGTTTGCTGTTAAGCAGTTAAACTTGAGCCTTGCACAGTTTTGTGTGTTGGATTGTAAATCAGAATTGGTTTGGGGGGTTCTAAGTTTTTCAAAGACAGCTGTTAACTGTTGTCACTTAAATCAGTGATAATCCCTGTGTGTATATAAAAGCGTTTTAAGTATCCTGGGTGCCTCTCTTGTACTTGAAAGGCTTTTTTCCTCAGCTGAAGAACTGCATGCACAAGACCCGATGTATTGCACAAACGTCCTGGGTTTTTTGAAGGCCTTTTTTGTCATCTGGACACTCGCCCCTCCCTTTGGGGAGCTGACACCGTATTTTTGTTAGGACAATAATCCAAATGGCATTTCTTCCTTGCGGTGCAAGTAACAGGTCATGTTTTTCCTTTGAATGGGAAGGTTGTGTTCAGCTGCCCTTACGACTCCAGGAGCAGAAAGGAGAGTGTGCAAACAGCGTTTTCCTTCTGCTGGATGGCTTGTGGCTTGCACGGCTCTTCATGTTAAAATTTGTCCTTAGTTGTGCCTGTAAAAATAACTTCAAGCAGAAACAGGAATAAGGTTTCTGAAACCAAGAATGCTTTGGTTTAAGCAAAACCGATAATAAATCAATGTAATATAAATCCTAGTATGAGTTTGCAGGTAATGTTATAGGTCTATGAAATATCAGCAATTTTCAGTGCAGTGACCTGACCGAATACAACCATAGTATCGTCTTTTAATTCTGTTATTGCGAAAGGTGAAAGGAACCCCTGTAAGGAGTCGAGTTCTGTGCCAGCCATGGTGTGGGGGTGTAGTATGTAACCTTCCTCTCAGTCTTGTTTAGTCTTGAGAAGTTGGTATGAGCCTGTTGATCAGAATGTTTTTAAGCAGCCCACACTCCAGGTAGCATTATGTGTATAATGTGAAAACAGGCACTGATTTAACGTTCTTGTGATCCTCAGATCCCTCTGGTACCGCGTTAGATGCACATAAAAGCCCTGTTGGTGAAGAATCAGCGATGAACACGCTGCTAACATGCGAGCCTGTTGGAGGCGTTGTCCTGGCTGCTGCCTGGCACAGTTATTTGGTCGTTCTCTTACTTGGAGGTGGTGCTCTGCTGCCCAGAGAACATCTCGTCTGGAACCTGAGTTTCTGTGTTTCACCTAAGGGCGACAACTCCAAGTCTCTCTACTTACCACTAAATGTAATTAAATTCAAATGTAATTAATGCTTTTTCAGCTGTTAAATTTACGCCAGGTTTTTCATCGGAAAAGTGTTTGCTCAGAGAACTTCTCTCTGCCTTAATTTGCTCCTATTTATAAAAAAAAAATAAAATGTTGGGACTGTTAATTTGACTTTGAGAAGGTGAAGGTGCTGACCTGTGGCAGAATGCACGGCTTACCAGTATTGGGGTGTAGGGTTTTCAGGTTCTGAACTTGCAGAGGCCTGTCTTTCTGTAAAGGGTGTGGAACACTGCTGTAGCAAATTCAGCCTTAATGACAACAGATGGTTTTTGGGTATAGGTTGAAAAATACTGCAGTGCATACACTGTGGATAGCAGACATGGAAGAAGCACTCGAGGAGGTACGGGTTTGATAGAATCCTAGAGCGGCTTGGGTTGGAAGGGACCTTAGAGATCATCCAACCCAACCCCTGCCATGGGCAGGGACGCCTCTCAACCAGCCCAGGTTGCTCCAGGCTTCATCCGACCTGGCCTTGGACATCTCCAGGGAGGGGGCAGCCACGGCCTCTCTGGGCAATCTGTTCCTGAGTCTTGCCTCCCTCGCACTGAAGAATTTCTTCCTAAGATCCAATCTAAACCTATTCTCCTTCATTTTAAACCCATTTCCCCTTGTCCTGTCACTGGACACCCCTGTCAAAAGTCCCTCCCCAGCCTCCCTGTAGGTCCCTTCAGGCATTGGAAGGCAGTTTGCGGTTGTGGAATCCCTTCTCCCTTAGCATGGGGAGATGGGATGGTCATTTTGGCCCAATAGGTGCTGAGACAAGAGAAATAGTTTGAATCTGTCATTGTAATGGGTTTGTATGTTTGGGGGGGTTACACTGGCAGGAGAAGTTGGAGGAAAACAAAAAAGGTAGCCAAGGTCAGTGTGGTGTTTTGTGGCTTTTAAATACCTCTGTTGTTTGTCTGAATGGGGAGAGAGAAAAAGCAACTTTAAAAATACCCTTTCCTTTGTTCTACTTCCTTGATGTCAAGTTTTTTGTGGTGGTAGCTTTTTTTTTTTTGGTAGATTTTTTTCTATTTGAAGCATCATTATTCTGCAGCAGACTAGGATGGAGAAGTGAAGATGCTGAGACTACAGATAGTAATAATTAAGTGACAGAAAAGTACGAGGGCATTAATCTCTTTCTTAGAAATACTCAAAAGGAGAAAGAAGAACTGAAAGACAGCGTTGTCATAAGAAAAGCTGAACTTGTGATGAGTAAATTGAAATCAATTCCTTAGGAGCACTGCAGAAGCAATATTTCAGGATTTTGCCCAGTCATGTTTCATGAGGAGCTAGATTCACGATTAAAGTCCATAAAAAATAAAGCCTCCATCGTATGATGGGAGAGAGAGTGTGGTTCTGCAGCCAGACTCCTCTCAGTGGTATCTAGTGACAGGACGAGGAGCAGTGGTCACAGGCTGGAAAACAGGAGGTTCAACCAGGCAGAAGGAAATATTTGTTTGTTACGAGGGTGACAGCCCTGGCCCAGGCTGCCCGGAGAGGATGTGGAGTGGCTTTCGCTGGAGACTTCTGAAACCCTCCTGGACGTGTTCTTGTGTGACCGACTCAAGGCGGCTCTGCTCTGGCAGAGGGGTTGGATGAGATGATCTCCAGAGGTCCCTTCCAACCCCGACCATCCTGTCGTTCTGTGATGCACGAGAACGAGAAAGGTCCCTTTTGCTTCATGTCCTCACTCTTTTGGGTGAGAGCTCTCACTGTGCACTGCTAACTCCAGGGCAGCTGAGAACAGTCTAAAGGAGTTAATCTGGAGTATCTCAGACTTTTTTGGTGATCCTTCAAACAAGAAACGGGCAAACTTGTCATTAACTGAGTGGCTATGTGGTCACCACAATTCTTCAGCAATGTGAATTTGGTAAAACGGTAAAATACGTTGCTGCTGTATTTAAGGTCTCATTTAGAACTCGTGCTGCTCATGCAGTGCTTACTGGGCTAGACAGACGGACCTAAATGAGTTTCTGCCTTCCAAGTCACCTGCATAATATCACGGCTATGGGTGGGGGAATGGGTTAGAGCCACGTGGGCTCTAGAGTAAGTATGGGATGGTTTAGATTTCCAGCCTTTGGGAAGGGTAGTGGGTGCCCACCCAACGCCAAGGTGTCTTCTCAAAAAGCGTGGCTGCGTGCACGGGAAAAGCGGTATGTTGAGGTACTTGCTGGTGAAGCTGCACTGCGATTGAAGAACCAGAGGGTGCGTGTGGTGTGGTCTTCGATCTCGACGTGAGGAGTCCGGGCTGAGGAGTGGAGGAGCCACAGCCAGCTTGTTTCACGTGGGGCGCCGTGTTTGGCTATTTGTGCCCGAGCTGAGAACAGCTGGGGTTTTGATGAGTGGAAGCAATCTGGTTTGGTGGGAACAAGTCAGAGAGCACTTCTAGGATTGCAGTTCCTGTTCCAGCTTAACCCAAAGGAAGGATTGACTCCAAAGCCCCAACCTGCTTTTAGTTAGTTTTTCACGGAAATGATTTTTGATGTTCTGCTACTAAATGCTGCGGTGAGTTTCTAATTGTGTTTTCTTCTGCAGAAAGAGTTTGCAAAAGTAACACAGGCTTTGCATTCCTTTGGGTGTTAATTTGAACCCCGTTATAATTCAATGTACTGCAAGCTACTATTTGAGATAGGTCAACACTGGTTCTATCAGATTGTTTATTTATATCTCAGGGAAGTGGAGGGTGTGTATAGTGAGGGTGTGCACAGGCCCTTCTTTGAGCTTGTTGGTTGTGATTAAGGAGGATATTGGTGGTGCCTAAGTTGAAGATGAAAACTGAACAGTGTAGAGGTGAACGTGTAGAAGACAGTGCTATTTCCTTAGCGCTGGGACTTGACTCTTGTTTGTTGTGGGGGGAAGCTGCAGGAAAGAATGTGAAATGGCAGGTTCTCGTT
>NW_009706733.1:592-795 GCF_000703405.1 Apaloderma vittatum | reverse complement strand
AGATCCCTGCACAGCCCCTATAGACCCCTACAGACCCCCCATAGATGCTTACAGACCCCCTATAGGCCCCTATAGACCCCTACAGATCCCTACATAGCCCATATAGATCCCTACTGACCCCCTATAGACGCTTACAGACCACCTATAGGCCCCTATAGACCACTATAGACTTCTACAGAGTCCCTATAGACCCCTACAGATCC
>NW_009706733.1:0-286 GCF_000703405.1 Apaloderma vittatum | reverse complement strand
GACGCTTACAGACCCCCTATAGATCCCTAGAGGCTCCTATAGATCTCTACAGACCCCTATAGACTCCTACAGACCTCCTATAGATCCCTAGAGGCCCCTATAGATCCCTACAGACCCCTATAGACTCCTACAGATCCCCTATAGATCCCTAGAGGCACCTATAGACTCCTACACAGTCCCTACAGATCCCTACAGACCCTTATAGACGCTTACAGATCCCCTATAGATCCCTAGAGGCTCCTATAGATCTCTACAGACCCCTATAGACTCCTACAGACCTCCTATA
>NW_009706732.1:0-1120 GCF_000703405.1 Apaloderma vittatum | reverse complement strand
TCGGTCGGCTCTCTGAAAGGGACCCTCTTCACCTTCCCTCTGCTCCTCCCTCCCTGCGGGCTGTCCCCAAAGGGGTCACTCATCACGCACGAGGGGTCACCTTCCCTCAGCCCCAGCCAGGAGCAGCCTGGCCGGGGAGCCAGTGACCCCAGTGCTCTGAGAGCACGGCGTGAGCTGGCTCTGGTCATAGAGAAAACTGTCCCCAAGCTCATTCAGACCCTTAGCAGGCCCAGCCAGGGAGGAGAGCCCGAGCCCGGGGTGACGGTCCTTCCCCCTCTGCCTCCAGGTGGTCAAGGAGTCCAAGCAGGAGCACAAGGAGGTGGCGTAGGGCGGGGGACTCGCAGCAGCCGCACGCTTGTAGCCGTAGCTCCGTAGATCCCGTCCAATATCTCAAGGGAGCTCTGCAGCCGGGCACGGGGCACAGGAGGAGCTGGTGGCAGGGGGCACCTCCCTCTTACATGTCCCTCGTCTCTCCTGTGTCACCCCGTGCCCCAGGGATCGTGCTGACCCCGGAGGGCTGGCGATTTTGGGGCTGTGTCCTCTCTCACCCTGGGTCTCCAGCGCCCAGGGAGAGTCCGTCCTGTTTCGACCTCGGTGCACCAGTTGGACAAGATG
The DNA here is from genome assembly GCF_000703405.1 of Apaloderma vittatum. Lineage (NCBI taxonomy): Eukaryota > Metazoa > Chordata > Aves > Trogoniformes > Trogonidae > Apaloderma > Apaloderma vittatum. Next base: position 505 of record NW_009706732.1, on the reverse strand, counting down.
ATGGTGCCAAGAGCATCTCTCCCTGTGTCCCACCTTGTTGTCTCTTGCTGGTCTTGGAGGTCACCCCGAATCTCCCCACTGTCCCCGAGCCCTGATCACCCTCGAGTTGGAGGCAGGGAGTGCAGGGGGCAAGGTACCGGCTGCGTCCCCAGGCCTGGGGTGGGCTTGACCAAGAGGCACGGGCAGGAGGAAGGGGAGGATGAGGAGGCTGGGTGATGAAACGGCGACAATGAGGTGTTCCTGGGGGTGCTGGGGCCAGAGCAGAGGTGGGCACGGCAGACTGGGTGACCTCAGGGGCTTCTCCTGGCACAGAGAGGTGTCCCCCTCACTGTGGTGGGGAAAAACAGCCCCGAGGGGCCGGGGGTGACCCACGGCCCTGCGCCTGGCCCCTCGCTTAGGGGGGGTCCCATGCAGGTGAAAATGGGAAGGAGGGGAGCGCAGAGGAGGAGGAGGGGGGTGTTGGGGGGCCTGTGGGTGCTCTCACAGTGGGAGGTGTCTCCTGCAG
>NW_009706731.1:704-935 GCF_000703405.1 Apaloderma vittatum | reverse complement strand
GGATGTTGGCCCTTTTGCCTTCCCCCAAAGGTTTTTGGGGAGCGTTGTCCTAAGGGTGGCATCATGGGGTGGCCGGGGGTGACTCACGCTGGTGGCTTTGCTCTGGCGCAGACATGCCTTCAAGTCAACCCATCGATATCCCTGACGCCAAGAAAAGGAACAAGAAGAAGAAGCGCTGCAGAGCCACCGACAGCTTCTCCGGCAGGTTCGAAGGTGAGCGGGGCTGCCTGG
>NW_009706731.1:0-566 GCF_000703405.1 Apaloderma vittatum | reverse complement strand
AAGGAAGAGGTGCTGGGAGAAGGGGCCCACGCCAGAGTCCAGTCCTGCGTGAACCTCATCACCAACAAGGAGTACGCGGTGAAGGTAAAGCTGCCCACCCGCTTCCCTCCCACCTCCTGCCTCAGTTTCCCTTTCTGTCTTCTGCATCTTGGGCTCTCCTGGCTCCTGTGACCATTCCATGCTGGCACAGGGTGGTGGCTTCATGGGCTGGAGCAGGAAGGAGAGGGGCAGGAGCGTCACGCCACCCCCTGCCACCGCCCAGCCCCAGGACTCTGGTCCCCCCCTTAGCCCTGCTCCTCTCCCTGCAAATTAGGGCAGATGGGAAATTAAATTGACGCTTGTGACACGTCTGGGGACTCGGGGTGAGCCAGAGGCGTGTGGTGCGGGTAGGACGGCCAGCTCCCGCTCGCCCTGGGGACGGCTCTGTGCCCCTGGGAGTGCGTGGGAGCTGGAGGGTGCAGGACTTGGTGGCAGCTTTTGGGGTCGGGGCTGGTGGTCCTGTGACCTGCACCCCGCAGGCGCCCGGCGACAGCGCAAGGGGGGTGGGATGGCCCCTGTGTCAGCGC
>NW_009706730.1:1373-1887 GCF_000703405.1 Apaloderma vittatum | reverse complement strand
AGAAAGAAATCAGAAGAGAGTCTTGAACTTGGCATTCTACTCACGAGGGACTGCGCCAGAGGACGACAGTTCCACACTGACAATTCAGCAGCTGCAAGAACTGATTTTTGAAACATAGAAAGTCGCCAATAAAAGATGGGGAGGAGAGTCAAGATGTCTAACAGCGAGACTGCTGAAAGAGGAAGAAAAAGCTGAGAGGAATTGCAAAGGAGGCGGGAAACCAGGTGTGAGAAAGAGCTCACAAAGCCAAGAAAGGGCGGCTGCATGCATGGGGAGCAGAGGGTTACAAGACAAACAAGTAACTCTGCCACTGTGGAGTGAGAGCTGGAGCAGTCCCGAGGCGAGAGTGGGAACCGGGGAACGCAGGGACAACGGAACAAGAAACAAAAAGGCAAATTGCAGCGTCAAACCTTCAAGCAGCACCGGTCAGCTCGGAGTTCAAGGAGCAAAGGCAACAGCACATCACAGAGCCCAGAAACAGCCTCACACCCTGCAGGCACACACCCCCCCCCCT
>NW_009706730.1:0-775 GCF_000703405.1 Apaloderma vittatum | reverse complement strand
TTTCACCAGTGTTTCCAACTAACAGTTAATTGCCAGGGCAAAGCATGGCTGCTTTCCAGCACTGTGGCACACAGTACTTAGTTCTTCCCTGAACCAAACCCTCTGCTCTTCTCAGAAAGTACGAGCTCCTCATTCTCAACATCTCTTGTTCTTCCCTATTTCCAGGCACTGAGGTGCCACAAACTCCCTCCTGCCGCCTTTTGGTCCCCAGAAGTCCCAGGCCACGTGTCCCAGTTTTCTTGAGCCCAGCGTCTCTGGAGCTGCCCTGCTGAGAGGACGAGGAGACCACGCAGGTGTTACAGACGCAGCCCCGAGGAAACTTGTCAGTGCCAAGAACCCCTCCCGGGCCAGAGCCTCCACGCCAGAGGACCCTTCCCTTCCCTCAGCAGTGCCCAGCGACAGGCTCTGCGGCAGGCTGCTCCTGCACCCTCACACAGCCCAAAGATGAGCTCAGAGATACGGCTCCAGGCAGAGCCGCCCGCCCAGTTGCACTGACTGCTGCCCGCAGGAGGCCGCAACCCCAGCAGGCTGGAGGAAGCACGACGCAGCTTTCCACCGTAGCGAGGTTAGCGTATGGCCGACGGGGGCCTGACGAGACCAGGAGGGCTCTGCGGGAGCTGCCTCAGGGGTGCTGGAAGGGTAGCAAACCGGAAGTGCAGAGCACAGGAAGTGCAGCAAACAGGAAGTACAGCAATCCGGAGGTGGGCCCACAGCCCGCTGGGAGATGTAGTCTTGTGCCACCCGGGCCTAGTCCAGGCCTGCCCTGCGAAACAAC
>NW_009706729.1:26147-41454 GCF_000703405.1 Apaloderma vittatum | reverse complement strand
GGTGGCTCCAGCCTCGAGCCTTCCCTTTCCCACGCGAACCTGTTGAAACGCCGCCGCTCCAACTCCGAGCTGGCCGTGAGGCATTCCAAGTTTATCCAAATAAATTATTTGGATAGATCTGGCTTTGGAAAAAAAAAAAAAATTGAGGCATCGCTTTTCACTGCAGAGCCCTAAACCTCTCGTTTAGGTTTTGGTTCGCTGGTCCTGAAGCTACCGCAGGAGCGCCGGGTGCTGATCCCGAGGCCGGAGCGGCGCCGGCTAATTCGGCGCAGGTGCCTCCCATTACCGCAAGGCAGCGTTTCAGTCACGGCAAAAAGTAACCAATAAATAAGGATTATAGATGTACAAATTTAATCCAGAATTGATTATCCAAAATTAAAGTTGGTTTATCTCTACCATTAATGCTTTTCAATATTTTTTAAGAACATTTTCAGAATTTTTCTTGAACGAGCCAAACAAATGGTTTTGAACCTTTATCTTTGACAGAGGTGGTATTTTATTAAGAAAACGTTTCAGTGAAACTATTACTATCCCTTTCCGCTAGCACTTCTGTATTCATTTCCCTCTCTGCTCTTTTAGCCCTCCCTTATCCACAACTGTCTCCATCTATTTGATAATAAAGAACAACTACAGGCAGTGATTAGAAGACCAGTAATACTGCCAATATTCTCCTCTAGGCACCTGGTGAAGAATGCCCATCCTGCAGCTCCATAAGAAGCTCTGTTAGGTGCATCCACTGCCTTTTGGTGTTATCTTTGTAAGTTAAAGGATAAAAAACCATAAGGAACAAGGCTGCTTTAAAGAGACGCTTTCTAAAGAAAGAAAACCCCAACACTCCTTCTTGACCTTGCTTTCAGCATTTCCGTTTTTATAATCTCTGACCTGATGGATTCAGCTGTTGCAGTCATGAGTCAATCTGTTGCTTTGGTTTAATTGGGGAGGTACCACACCCACTTGACAGGTTTCTATCATTACAGGGCATGTTTTTCCAGATTAAAACAGTCTACTACATACTTAGGTACTTGCCTTAAATGTCCATGAAAGTCACTAGAACCTCCTTTCTCAACAGTCAGATATTTAGGTGTCAAAAACGCTTGGTACATTTTCAAAAGTATCTAAATCAGGACTAGTTGCCTAACAACCACTGCAGGCACTGGAAGTAGGCACTGGCGCTAGTGCCTAACCTGCTTAGACACGTAGCACCTTTATACAAATCTAGACTCGGGTAGCTAAACCATTTTTTTTAAATGAGACGTGAAGTTAAACACCAAGGCTCTATTGAGAAATTTATAACTAATAAGGCCTTGATCTGACATGAGCAAAAATCATCTCTTAGAACAGGACTTCTCCTGGATCTGGCCTCACCAATAGAAATTTTCTGACCCCTAGTCATAACAGACCACAGCAATATGAACTGAAAGCTACCAAATACTCCTCAAAACCAGACTTTGTGAGCCTCCCAATAAAACCTCAAAACAGAGATAAAAAATTTTCACGGTTGGTCCCAGCTGGTAAGGATACAGTTTTTCATATTCTAAAACCTAACTGGGCCCTTTATTGCTAGATCAAATTAGCTACTATATTTTCAAAATCAAAATTATAGTTAAAAAAGAAACGCAGGTCCTTTTAGAAAGTTTTGAGAAAGTATTCAAGAACACTGATACTGTTCAGTCACAGAAGCCCTGATAACTGAAGACATTGATTTCTCTCTAAACAGCCGTTTTCCCTTTTTCTAGAAACTTGCATCTGATACTTTTACTAAGATTGCCTCACTTTCATGTTACTTTGATATTACTTATTCCTGACAGAAATGGCCCGCATTATGTGGATGACTTAGATGTGCACCACTTAGATGATCTTTCCAACAGCTACCATTCTGTGATTCTGTGGTGACATTTTTAATGGAAACAACCATTGGTCAGAGAAAAAAGAAATAGGAATGTCCTCAGCACACTCAGTGCTAGACTGTATTCACTGCACTTCCTATACGTTAAAGAATGGTAGAGCAGGGAACAAATACATTCAATATTATCGTACGCTTATTGCAGATTTGCAACTAAATTACTATAATTTCCCCTTGATAATGTTTATTGTAAGGGAAAGAAGCGGCCTCTTACAAACACCACAAGAGCAGAAGGCCATTAAGAATTTAGAAGCGCTGTGCAGAAGGGTAAATAAACCTCCTTAACCAAAACCTCAGCCACCGTGAACTTGTGGAGCGATGCACAGCAATGCTGTGCAGCAGTTCATTGCAGGAAGAAAGAGTAAATCCAATTGTGATGCATGTGGGAAGAACTTACGTAACAAATACGTAATTTTATAAAAATTAGGAAGCAATAGAACTAGCCTAGCCCTCAGCAAGGCAGGGATTCGCTCAGGCAGGTTAATCCATTATTAATTCTAATAGTCTGGCTGAAGTTATTAGTATGCTAATATATACTAAACTATTACTATCCTTATACAGGGGAGGAATATTTTAATGACAGATAGCTATGTTGCAAACAACGAATTGCAGAATTCGTTCTTGTCCATATTACATATTTCCTTTTAATTTTGCATATTATTTTCAGGTGCATCCTCTTCTTTTTGCCTAAAGACTTGTCTGAAGTATAGTAGCACTACCATTTGAGTCTGAAGATGTTGTTCAAATATTTATCTAAAAAAGACCATGATTAAGTTTAAATATGTCTGTATATTGTCTATGTCAGATCAGTGAATGTCATCTTTCTGATGTCAGTATAAGTAATGGTGACTCTCTAAAGACCTTAAAATAGCACTTTGTTATTAGGAATGTATTTTATATGGACACCTATAAAAAGTGAATACTTCTGAAAATCCATTAAATGGGATCACAAAAATAGATTAAAATGTGCATAAATGGATTTTAAAATACGTTAATCCACTATAGAATAAAGATGATGGGAGAGAGGCTTAATTGTCCATGTTATTGACCTTATCCACATTTGAGATTGGATAGGTAAAAAAACTCCCACGACAATATAACACTGAATTTTTATTTGCCCTCTGCAAGAATAGCCTTTTATGTTTTTGCATAATTTTTCTATTAATTAGAGTGAGCGAAGTATCTAATACCTAGCAACATTTTGATTTTCTTCTCTCCTATTTATCATTTGACTGAACCATTCAAGGTACAAGAAACCAACCACACAGAGGTCTTACCATGTAATCATTTGCATATGAGCTCACCAAAAATACCAATTTTTGAAAGCAAAATGTAAATGAAGTGAGTAACACTACTTCAGTCTAGCTGGAAATCTAGCTGTACATTTTGGGAAAAAAAAAATCTCATTGTGAAAATTTGTGCAGAAACGAGGGAGAGAGGGAGGAAGAAGGAGGGAGAGGAGGAGGGAAGGGCAGTGAGGTGCACAGACAATGCTCTTTGCATGTGTTTAGCTGAGCTACAGCTTCAGGTACATCTCACATTGCCTAAGATGGATTAAAGGAATGGGTGGTGGTCTCCAGTAATGCTTACAAACTCAACAAAAGTCCTAATTTATTTTTCCCATCCTCTCAGCAGAACTTTATATAATGGTACCCAGATAGGAAGGGACAACTGCAGATTCCATTTTGAATTAAACGCATTCTTGTATCTAACTATATTTTTCTTTCTCTATATGCAAGTATAAACAGTGTAATCTGCTCTGAACATAACAAAAATCTGTTAAATTTAAAATCCAGTTGGGTTTTTTTCAAAACAAATTACTGAGAATGTAATGAAAAGTGTTTTCCTGACTAATTAGATTCTTTGGCTTTCTGTGGCTTCAATTAGGATGCTATTACTCAGCAGCACAGTTTATATTCTTCCAGCAGCTCCCTCTCCTAGCTATGGTTCTTCACTATTTTCAGTGTTTACCATATCTTTTCACTGACTTGCTTTGATTATTTCACTGAAAATATAGCCACTCAGAAGTTACTGGATATTCTCATGCTCTTTATCTCAAAGTTCCATTTCCTAGTAGTCGTCTTTTTCATCTTCTCCTGTTCCACTCTGATCTACAGTCATGGATTGTCTTCACATTTTTTTCCAGTGATCCCTCATTATTCATAAATTATTTCCACCGTGTGTGTTAGCCACCTTCCAGAACTCCTACATGCCTATGCCCATCCTAGTCACTTGAGACTCAAGTGTGTTGGCTTTGGTGGGCACTAGACTGAGTTCCTAGCCAGAAATTATTTCCAACTATATCACTGTGCTGGCAAGGTGAACTGAAGTGGTGTCAGCAGGACCACATCACCTTAAATTTAGAGTATCCATATTTAGGATAGAAAATATTTAAACTGTTGACTGCAGGGACACATTTCAAACTGTCATTTAAGTAGATGCAAAATTTTCTCTGAAGAGTTTCATCTCTATTTTTAGTGCTCAGTAGAATGATGATTTCACAGATGGGCAACATAGCCAGCTACCAAAAAAATTCCACTACACATAATTGTGCTTGAAAATGTCACAGTAAAATGGATGGATGACTCACAGTATCAGCACATGTGCCTCATGCAAACAAATAACTTTTATAAATACAAGCCACACTCCAGTTTCTGCAGGGTGTTCTGACGGTGGCTTGTGATGGAGTTTCAAAACCCCGCACCGGAGGCTGGAAGACTACTAAAAACTGCACAGATTTTAGACAGAAGCAAACACGTTTGTGTGGGGGCTCTCCCACTGCGACTGCAGGAGACAACAGCCAGGCAGCACCAGCCCTCGGCGGGTACTGTAGGAGGCAGCAGGAGAGGGGGCAGCTGGATCCCAGAGCGTCAAGTGGGAATTCCAGCCCCAAGAGCTTCTCCCACCACATCTCGTCGAGCTGCCCCAGGCGCTGCCCAAGCATCGCTCCCAAGTGGAGCCCAGCCCAAATGAAAAAATGGGTCTTTCGAGCAAGAATCCTCACTCTTCCTACAAAGCCCTTTGGTTTCTCCTATGAAAGCACAGATGTACCCTTTCGAGTTTAAACCTACTTTCACTTTTCAACCAACTTACTCGGCTGTGGTATCTGGAAGTATTTTTGCCAGAACAAGTAAAATTCATTAACTCTGTATTAAATATTAAGAAACTGATAGTTACAGAGATGAGGGAATAAGTGCATGGTTTTCAACATAGAGCAGAGTACAGAGTGAAATGAAATTCTCAGGCTTACCTGTCTCTGCTCCAGTTACTACACACAACATATTGCCTGGGGTTTAAAAAATGTTTCTCTCTTGCCAGATACAGGAAACATGAATTTTACAAATTTCTCTGCAGAATCTTTCCCGAGTAGATTTTAAAAATTATTTCAAGAGACATTCCTTGTCAAAAGCAGCTCTTGAAGAAGACTACAGCTGCGTGGTTGAGCACACCAAGGTCAAGAGATGTCCTACTTCATTCTGGGGCTGTATCATGACACAGTTTCACATGATCCGTTCTTCCTTTTACAGGATTATGCACTACACAGTGTGCGAGAGAGCCTACACTTGCAGCAAGGAATTGATGGTAAATATTTATATTTATCATTTCATCTGAATAATTAATTATGCATTCAGCAATTTATTCCAAACTTATTTTGTTGGAAGGCACATTCTGACTGCAGCAAAGGTGTGCAGGACGTGCCCATACCTGTTTCACAGTAAGCAGGGCTAGCAGTAAGGACAAACAAGTTTTAGAGTAAGTAGAATCATAGAACAATTCAGGTTGGAAAAGACCCTTGGGATCATCGAGTCCAACCATTAACCCTACACTACAAGTTCAAGAACTTGTTCAAGTAACAAGAACTGTAAAAAGAAAGCTCTCTGTCTGTGCAAATTGGTACCTGTTGGAGAAAATGTAGTAATGTCTCCTTGTTGAGGTTGGCACCCCACACTGAAATGAGAACCAGACATAAGAAAATCACAGACCTGTACAGTGAGGGAGGATTGGAGGATTTGCATTTGAGGACGGGGAAAAAGGTATAAAATGCTACTGAAGTAAAACTCAAGTCTAGATTTTTAGATCTGGAGCAAGGTTTTAAGGTCTTTTTTTTCTTTTAAGTTTGACATTCTTACAAGTAGATCCAATGAGATGTGTTACTCACAGAAGTAAATGATTACAGTTATTAAACATTTTAGAAAGTTATTAAACATCTTAGAAAGTGTGGTATAATCTCAACATTAGATGATGTGACAATCATTTTTTAAAGTGCCTCACTAGGTAGAACAGAGACTGTGATGTAAAGATCCCATCTTTGGCTTTAACATGAACATCTCATATCTATGTCCAGTCTTTCTTTTTATGGATACCTAAACACATCTATGAGTCGCATGCTGTTCAGGAATTCCTTTCCCTGTCTCTCTGAACATTTTAGGATATCAAGATTCCTACCCTACCAAATTTTTTTCTTCCTGGCTTTACGGTAACATTCAACAAAACACACAATCATGTTAGGTCAAACCTCTGACAACTGTGCTTTCACTGGAGTTCAAAAAGTTTGAAAGGACAAAAGCATAAATAAGGAAGCAAAGTAAATATCCTTTCATATCATAAGACTTCACTGTGTAGCTCTTGACAACATAAAGATCAGCTTAATAGACGAAGGAAACAAATCCCTATAGAAAAGTGCTGAGGGATCATGCTACTAGTAGACAAGGCAACAGAGGAGCTTTCAATCAGTCACAGAGTAGCCACAAATACCAAAACTCCTGTAGGATACAATGGACTCTATGTTTTCCAGCCAGCAGGTGCAATTGTCAAAAGGTGTTTGTAGGGTATGGTTTGTTCCTTAGAGGGCTCGGGGAATTTTTTTTTAATCAGACACACCACTGCCCAAGAATGTCAAATGAGGATGTGCTGCGATGTGTTTAATTTAATGGACATGTTCCAGTTTTGCATCATTTTAATATTTCTAAAACAACTAACAAATTCTGTCACTCTTTTGCTTCTTTTCTGCATGCCCTTGAAACTAATTGAAAATCAGTGAGTGCAGCCAAATCTCAATATTTTATAATCACCTGCCTCACACAGTTGGCTTGTTGATGCAGTTCACTGATGGCTTTGAACTCCTGTGTAAAGCTCCTTGCAATGCCCGTGGAACAGGCATCTCCAAGTAGGGTGCCACTTCCCAATGAATGAGGTGTACCCCATTACGGATATCTGCTTGAGACAGCTACAGACCCATCAACATACTTGGCAATTTCAAGCACAATAAAGTTCTATTACGCATGCAAAAATAAAACTTAGGCTCAGGTGCATTATGTCTTCGGGCTTTTCCCGTCTGCTACTGTAGAGCAATTTTCCAAGAATCTCTTTATGCAGAAACCTAACTATGAAAACATTGGACACTAATATCTTAAGTCATTTAATATTCATGCTGCTTTTTTTTTTGCCTGGGGTTTTTATTTCCTGTCAAATAAAAGGATTATTCCTGAAAATGACTCTCACTAGACTCGGCAAGATTTTTATCCATTTCTGCATCTGAAAGGTTTGCATCATCAAATAAGAAACTAGAGATTATGGCTATGAAAATACATGAATAAAAGCAAAGGGACAGATGCCAAAGCCATAAAAATTACTAAGGCATAATCTGCATTTGCTGTTCCATATAAATACATAGTTTAAAAAACAACCAAAAAAACTGACAACAACATAGAGTATGATTTCAAAATTTATTTTCATCTTCTAGCCGATTTAGTATATGGGTTTGGGTTTTTTGTTCTGTGCAAAGGCCAGTGATTGAGCTTATTTATGGGCATATTTTAATTCTCTAAAGACACAGATTGCTTCCTCTTGTCTCATACCGAATTTAGAAAATTGTAAACAAACCAAATGGTGAATTTCACTTGGAAGTTCAATTTAGATTAAGTTGATTTAGGTTTAAGGGCTCTGCTTAGCTGTAGCACATTTTGACCTACTTTGTGTACTATACAGTGGGTAAAACAACACTTGACAAGAAAGAAATGATTTTTAACATGGCCCTTGTGACCTGACATAGCTAATATAGATACCTAGCAGTATAAAACACATCTGAGTGCCCCCTGCATACAAAATCCTGTTCTAGAGTCACACAACATGGGCCTGTTACAGTTGTACCTGTGTTTGTTACACAGTCTCTCACAAATTCTAGTACAATTTTGCTAAAACATTCAAGGTTTAAACAAAGTTGAAAGCAACAAACACAATTATTTAAGAAATCCTAGCAAACACTTTGTCTTGACCATCGCTACTTCTGAAGTTTTGATTTCTCAGATGCACATCAGAACTGCTTTAGCCCTCAGCACATGTTGTTCTTGATGGAAATACAAATGATTGTGACCTTTGCCAAGGGGATCCCTGGCTAACAATACAGTTTTTTAGCATCTTGCAGTCAGGCATATACTTGAAGAGTCTCCAAGGTAGCTTATGTATGTCAGATACTAGACTAGCCCCTAGACATAGTTCTGGATTGCCAGAATGTAAAGGCATCCATGAAGCACCTCTTTCCATCGGTGCCATCTCTCCACAGAGCAGTTCTAACTGGAGAACAAATTGTAGTTGAATGTTTTCTTTCAGAGTGGAAAGGAGAAAAAAGAGCTCAAATATTTCAGGTGGTTTTGACAAGAAAAAGAAAGACTGCAGATCTTGTATTACTCTTATTATCTCACACAAGAAAAGACAGCTAATGCTGACTTTCCTGCTGCCTGTATTCTAGAAAAGTAGATCTTACCTGAAAACACATTGCAGGCAGGTGCTGAGGTACACCCAACATACATGTGCCCACACATGAACACTCACTCTGCTTAGGGAGTAGCTTATTATAATGAGGCATTAAAATGTTCCTCTTTGACAACAGTGAGGCACGGTGCCGAGATGCCTGGGAGGTACAGCTTGAGAACTATGGAGAGAGCAAATGTAATAGAGACTTCAAAAAAGGGTTGTTGTGAACCTATTTTTTAGAATAATGAGCTGTTCAACTACTTAGAAAACATGGGGAATCAAGCTATATAAAAATAGACAGGAATGCTTCTTCAGTAGGTTGGATTTTTGTCGAACAGTCTACACTGCAAACCCACGTGAAATACTCTTTTTCTCCATCCTTCAATTCTAATTCTGTTTTCAGCTACAATATTTCAATGTTATAACTTCATCAGAAACACTACTTAACTTACACGCAGATATGAAGGTTTGGAGCTGAAGTATGTGTATAGAAAATGTTTTGATCTTGCTTCTGATGCACAGGTGCCCGCTGTAAAACCACACGTCATGCATGCAGAGAGCATTAGCTAATGCACTCTAGAGAAGGGCTTCTTTTGGCTTCCTAGAAACTCAGCGCATTATCTGACAAAAGCAGCAATTCAAGTTTATTTTTACCTCTGCCTAAGCATCCTGCTTACATACAGATTTACCTTTTGGCAAGCAAAATCTGTATCTATTCAGTCTGTGCCTGTTGCATCACCAAGCACCACCTTCTCTGCTGTTCAAATGAGCCAGTAATGCGGCAGTGGCCTGGGGGCAAAGGCTGACTCAGAACCACTGAAGCTAAACATCAATGCTTCCCCTAAATAGGCAGACACTTCAATATCATTGACTTCCATGAGATCTGGTATTTCTTTCAATCCAGTACTAAATAACGAACAAAACAGGAGTTGGGGCAAGGGAGAGAGGTCAAGGGATTGTGAGAGCATGAGCAAGATCAGCTATTCTAGGCATAAAAGAGGGATAAGACTGATGTGGATGACTAAGAATGTCAGAAGAGCCCTTGAGAAAAAATAGAGGGTATATGACATATATAAGAACATGAAATCTGAAGAGGATTAAGAGAATTATCAACCAAAACTGAAAGGCTGTTAAAAAAAAAAAAAAACAACCAAAAAACACTCAACCCCAACAACTGCTTTGTTTAAGGCTGCCAGAATTGACGAAGTGGGAAGACTGGTCAGGAAGGGAAGAAAATCAATAAAGGATCTCAAAATATTTAAGCAATGTGAATACCGACAAAGAATTAGCTAATGAGCTGTTAGCAGAACCTGTGCCCGAGAGGACTTAACAAAACGACAAGATAAACCTAGAATTGCAAATGTACGCTTCTATTTAATATCTGTGCAGTAGAGTGAAATGCCAGGAAAGGGAAAACAACTTCCAGAGGATGATTCTGTAAAAATAAGATTTTAAGAGCAATAAAATAAGAACTAATCTTTGTACCATCTAGAATAAACAATAATACAGAGAAGCTGTGAGGCTAGATTATTTGTGGCAAATATACTTGAAAGAAAATTTCCAACAACAGTGACTCTTTAACAGTGATTTTGCAGAAAGAGCTCAAGATGAACACAAAAATAAGTGAATGTTACTTCAGCCTCCAGAAATCTGAAAGACTTAGGAAAGCAGAGGTGACTCATTATAACCTGAGTGGCCAGAGTGATCCTACCAGCATTAAAACATGAGATCAGTATAACAGTATATATGCACGTGTATATAGCATTATATATATATAGCATTATATATGCTGTATCTCATGTATAGCATTAGGAAAAAATAGAAAACATTCCATAGCAATTCACAACGGGACAACCTTTGCAAACGTAGTATGTTTGCAACTTTGTTTTCCATTACTGTGAAGGGAAATTAATCGTGACAAAGGGCTGCAACCTCCGCCCAGTTTCTGTCCCTGTTTTCTTACAGAAACTAGTGTCTCCCTACTTCGGGAGAACACTGGGGAGCGGCAGTACCCACAATCACAATGTCAGGGAAACCTTAAGACTGATTCTATTAAAATCTGGTGGTAGATCTGAAAGAACAGGTATTCCAGGGTCAGGATCAGTCATGAGCCCTGTTTCCCAAATCTGGAAGACCTTCAGAACAGAGTATTTACCTTATATTCTACCAACTCTTTGTGTAAAAGGTCAGCAGGACCATCCTGCATCAAATCACTGGCCCTAAATTTAGCAGCATGAAGAAATTCACTGACCCTTAGATTCAAAGATAGTACCAGACAAAATTAAAGAACATAGTATTTTGTTGTAACTTAAAGTTAGTTTAATTAAACCTTTTTATCAAGCAGTTTAGTCAACCACAGAAAAAGAGAGAAGCTAGTGCCGCCTTGGCTTCTCTACAGCTGAGTATGCAGTAACACTGTTTACTTTCTTTGATTAACACATTTTCTGCCATGAAGAGGTTATTGAACTGCTGTCTGAAGCCTAAGAACTGCCAAAACAGGCTGCAAAATACATTTAATCCAACTATTCTATTCATCAGATTCAGAACACTTTTGCCCAGATTTTGCACACTAAATGAACTCACCACTATAAAGTTTGCAGATATTTTTCTCTGGAGGTATCTGTCTTTCTAAATGCACATTCAAACAACCTTGTGGGTTTTTCCCCTTTACATCATTGAATGCTGCTTAATTTAAATGGCTGTGCATATGCTTCTTACCTTCTTACTGACCTTTCCCTAAGAGCCTGCACTATCCTGTGTTTCAGGCTGTACTGAAACTACTACGGATGCTCTCTTTGATGACATTACATTAAAAGAGATTCATGCCAAAACTCCTTGGCCACCAGCATCATTGCTGATGTCAGCATGGCTTTAGGAACAAGGCTAGTTAGCTAATTGCTTCACAGAGCAATCACAGGCAACACAGAACTTGGAACCAAGTGTTTTGCTGGATCGAGCAGGCAAAATGCCATTGAAAATGCCAAAATTCACCCCTGCAGTAACAGCCAGCACAAAGGTTTATCTATGTGCTTATAAGAGCAGAGAATAAGGTTTCAGTAGGTTTACGTCCCATGTAAGTACAACTCTATTTGTCTGTATTGAAGTGAATTTTAACTACAATCACTCTGATGATTTGTGGGCACCCCAAAACCGTAGCCTTCATTTCTTTATATTGATTTTATCGGCATCGGGAAAGGTTATGCATTTAGGACAAAATCGTGGAATTACTGAAACCAGAGGGAGCTCTGCTGTTAATTTGAATAGTGTTAGGGCTTAATGTTCTGCTGCAGAAACTATTCCAACAACGTAATGAAGATTAAATGGAAGAAAACTCATGGATATTAGATAGCAAGCCAGTGCCAACGCAGCGTACAAGCAGGCAGATTTGAGATCCATATTTTTAATAGTCTTATTTATATCAAAGAACCTGTTACATAAGATTTGTCAAAAGAGATTCTACACACTATAAATCACTACTAAAACTAGTTGTAAATAAAATAAACCATAGCAAAATCTATTATCTGAAGAGATTAAAAGGGCATATTTTAACATTAAATTATTTTTCATGGAAAAGGAAGAAAAGTTAAATACTTCTATAATAGAGTAACTGAGATCCTTCTACGAAGGCATAACTTCGTAACTTACAAAAATGTAAAGACATTAAAACAGACACTGAAGTAGAATAGACATGTATAGAATCAAATTGGTAAAGATAAAACAATAAATCTTCAGGCAAGTATATTGTATAGAATAGTCTAATACTTTTTAATGGAAAACCAGCCTTCAAATAACAGGTTAGTTTTACTAATCATCTGCTGTTTAGTATAGGACAAAGTATTAAAGTAGTGAATATCTGAAAGCCTACAGAGAAATCTAAGACACTAGCATACTAGTTTCATAAAGCTTCTTTAACAGCTTTTTTCCTTTTTCTTTTACACAGCTTTAGTAATGTAAAGACTTTACTCACTATCCATGATGATACAGTTACTCTAAGTACTACCAAAACTGGCATTTGATTTTGTGTGTCTGCAGAAAAGAAAGTATGAAACACGACCATTCCAGAAATACCCTCAAATGTCTTTTACTTCTTTCATATTTAAAAATGTAGTGCAGTACTTTGGTAAACTGGAATCCTCTCCTGAAGGACGTGCACACTGAATTCGTAATCAACCCATGATGGTTTTGAGCTCTCCTAAAGATTAATTTGCTCTTGCAAATTAATTAATAACTAGTGAGATGGTCTTTCTCTGTTTTAACTTGTCAGCATTTGACCTCTCAATAAACTATTATAAAACTTTAAGTAGTAACACAACTACTTGCACTTTCATGTGCAAAAAATTCTAGCACTGCAAAATCATCCTGTACTCACTGACCACTTCAAGAGAGTAACTATTCAAATTCTTACTCCAGTAAAGTTAATTCTTTTAAAAAAATATATAATATTTTAAGTTCTACTCAACTGCTACAGGGCTTTTTTTAGATATAAAGCTTAATTATTTAGAAAACAGATTTATATCTCAACAACAGGTGTGTGTGGTTTCATGATGTGAACAATATAGTGTCAGTTATTATTTTTAAAATTCCCAAGGACAATTTCCTACCTTGGAAGGAGAATTCAATACTAAAATTCAGCTTGACAGATAAAAAGCTAAATCGTGCCAAATTTGAACAGAGTAAATGGAAAGATCAAGGCAATTATAGGTCTGCCAGCCTGACAGCAATCTTGGGCAAAATAATAGAAAAGCCAGCACCGGAATTTTTAAGTAAGAAAAAAATTTAAAAAAGGTAATATAATTCATGCAAGTCAGCATATGACAATGGAAAATAAATCTTTCAGAACACTTTGCCATTTTTTTTTCTTTTGAGACTAAGAGATGTTTTGATAAAATAACTTCATTATTGTATTATATTTAAATTTCTCTACAGTATTTGACCTGTCCTTTTGATTGCTGAAACAGGATGATAACTTCAGTGTGGCATACAATGTATTACAAATTGTCTGATGTATCTTGTGAAGAAGGTTTATGATTTTGGCCTGCAAAGGACTTTGCTTCACTAAAAATCTCCAAATCAAAGTTGGTTATTTACGAAAAGCTTGGTTCTTTTTCAGTTGTAGCTGTTGGACATGATACAATGATTCATTCATAAAATTACATGGATTGAAATATACAGTCACAGTGATCTTTTATGTTTTTTAAATCTACAGCTCTATCCTTTACATACTGTCATGTAGAATCATTGCTAAGTGAAGATCATTCCTTCAACATCTTTCCAAGGCACAAATTAACGGTTCATGTATCTCCGCCCAGTAAGTTACTGCTGAAAGCAGGAAAGACTATTAGAGGGTAGGTGGGATCATGGCAATTTTCTAAAAGACACAGAAGTTTATTCTTTAAACAGAACATGAATTCCTTTGATTTGTGTTTTGAGTTTCAAAAAATAAACTCAGTAATGTAATGAATTCAAGCAGGAAATTTTTTTTCATAAATTGGTATGGGAAATGCAGTAAGTCTGATAGATGTACAGACATTCCCTCACAGTATATTAATGCATCAATATCTGACCAGAAACTCTGTGTTTCATTACAAGCAGATACACTTATCATCCAGAAAGTATAAAACCTGGATTTTATAAGGTTTTATGGAAAGTATTCAAAAATTTCTACGGGAAAATAGAAGTCAATTCTCATCCTAGAAAGATGCAATAAAATTTTACACCTTGATATTTAATTCTTTCATTTCAGCTAAACAAATACTTGTCTTGGTCTGTGAAACTTTGGTTTAACAACACTTACCTACTAAGAAAACGAACCTTAAGACAGTGTAAGAAACTATTCAAAGTAATTTAAACACGTCTATGGGAGCTCCCAGGGTGAGGAAGCCCAGGTCTCAGACAGGCATCTTTTCATTCAGCTAAGCCAGTAGGAAGTAGAACAGCTACAGAGCATCAGAGCCAAGAAGCAAAAGAATTAGCAGTGTTAGCATAAATAAACTCATCTCCAAATGACAAAATACACATATCTGTATGCTGTTAGGTCAAAGGAACTTTACATTTGTGAAGAGATAATAAGAGCTTTGCTGTAAGATGGTATTTCTTTCATGTTGAATTATCATTGTGGGAGAGGTTTCCATCTAGAAAGCACAGACCTTCTCCAGAGCTTTCCCTCTGATGCTTCAGCTGGGTGGGCATTCCTTCTTAATAGCTTGGCAGCCTGTGACAAAACCCTGTTTGACCTTGGTAGGTTTGCAAGTTTTGTACTTTAGTCATGCATATTTTATTTATAGAGTATACTGCATTGCACTTTATTTACTCTTTGACTCCTTTTTTAAAACGTGTTTTCTTTAAAGTTTTTCTCAATGTACTATGATGATTGCCTAATTCACTTGGGGCAGGTGCCTTAGAAGTAATTAGTTCCCAGCTTTGGAAGTCAGGATATGAATGGAATTTTGGCAGGTGCCTGGGGCTAAAAGTAGGGCTAATAGCTTTACTGGAAACTGCCTGCACCAGTGATTCAGAGGCAGCAGGATTTACAGTTAAAAATGTATTGAAAAAGAGGGAAATATATCGTGACAGTGGACTGGACCATTCTACTATTGGGCTTAAATTTGCCACTTCACTCACTATGCTGAGGATACAAACTAATATATCTGT